>NC_138511.1:86127133-86299619 GCF_964252035.2 Podarcis erhardii | reverse complement strand
CGGTCAAAATGACACCATGCGCATGCGCAGAAGCAGCTAATCGCGCCCTGCGCATGCACAGACGTGGGTTGTGTCCATTTGTATCCAGAGGTAACACTGTATCTGACTTTTAGAAGAGAACAACAACTACCAGACTTTTAGAAGACATCTGAAGGCAGCCCAGGGAAGTTTGTAATGTTTGATGTTTTATCATGTTTGTAATATTCTGTTGGGAGCCACCCAGAGTGGCTGGGAAACCCAGCCAGATGGGTGGGGTATAATTAATTTTTATTATTATTGTTTTTTCTGGGGGGTGCGGAGGTTCGCATACCCCTAAACATTTTTTGAATCTGTTTGGCCTCATTGAGAGACAGTATTTCAATATGAGTAGGAAAATGAGAGTACCCCTAAATTTTTTTTACAAAAAAAGCCCTGATGATGATTATTATTATTAAAACTTGCCCATAGATTGTGGACCTTTCGGTTGTTCCTAATAGAGGCATTCATTGCTCAGCTGCAGATTTCGGTTGTGTGATATAGAATCATAGAATCATAGAGTTGGAAGAGACCACAAGGGCCATTGAGTCCAACCCCCTGCCAAGCAGGAAACACCACCAGAGCACTCCTGACATATGGTTGTCAAGCCTCTGCTTAAAGACCTCCAAAGAAGGAGACTCCACCACACTCCTTGGCAGCAAATTCCACTGTCGAACAGCTCTTACTGTCAGGAAGTTCTTCCTAATGTTTAGGTGGAATCTTCTTTCTTGTAGTTTGGATCCATTGCTCCGTGTCCGCTTCTCTGGAGCAGCAGAAAACAACCTTTCTCCCTCCTCTATGATATTTGAACATGGCTATCATATCGCCCCTTAACCTCCTCTTCTCCAGGCTAAACATGCCCAGCTCCCTTAGCCGTTCCTCATAAGGCATCGTTTCCAGGCCTTTGACCATTTTGGTTGCCCTCCTCTGGACCCGTTCCAGTTTGTCAGTGTCCTTCTTGAACTGTGGTGCCCAGAACTGGACACAGTACTCCAGGTGAGGTCTGACCAGAGCAGAATACAGGGGCACTATTACTTCCCTTGATCTAGATGCAATACTCCTATTGATGCAGCCCAGAATTGCATTGGCTTTTTTAGCTGCCGCGTCACACTGTTGGATCATGTCAAGTTCGTGGTCAACCAAGACTCCTAGATCCTTTTCACATGTACTGCTCTCAAGTCAGGTGTCACCCATCTTGTATTTGTGCCTCTCATTTTTTTTGCCCAAGTGCAATATTTTACATTTCTCCCTGTTAAAATTCATCTTGTTTGTTTTGGCCCAGTTCTCTAATCTGTCAAGGTCGTTTTGAAGTGTGATCCTGTCCTCTGGGGTGTTAGCCACCCCTCCCAGTTTGGTGTCATCTGCAAATTTGATCAGGATGCCCTTGACTCCATCATCCAAGTCGTTGATAAAGATGTTGAATAAGACGGGGCCCAAGACTGAACTCTGTGGCACCCCACTAGTCACTCTTCTCCAGGATGAAGAGGAACCATTGATGAGCACCCTTTGGGTTCGGTCAGTCAGCCAGTTACAAATCCAGTTACAAATAAAATTATATTTTAAAATAATAATAATTTTAAAAATTATTTATTCCCCGCCCTCCCCCAGCTAAGACCGGCCTCAGGGCGGCTAAAAACCCATATTTATTGCATCAAACCTCCTTCCGTAATAAACCAGCCGCCCGCCACCTTCCCCTTTCTTTCCCGCGGGTCCTTCGCCTTCCTCTGCCCTCCTCTCCCTCTTTTCCTTTCCGAAAGCGCCGCGTGTCCTTAACCAGCGAGCGGGCGTGGCCCCGCGTGGCCCCGCCCCCTTCGCGCGGGCGCGTCGGATAGGCTCTGGGCTCGGAGGCGTGGCTCGACCGCGGAAGGCTCCATTCATGCCCGGCGCGGCCGCGTCCCATTGGCCCTCCCCCGAGAGGGGCGTGGCCGGCAGGAACCCCGGGGTCCCCAGTCGGAGCGGAGTTGCCATGCGGAAAGGGCCTCGGCGGGGCCGCGCGGGGATGGGGGTCCCGCAGGGCGGCCTGGAGCCCGGAGGCTTCCCCGCCGCGCGGAAGCGGAGCCTGGCGAGCAGCCGCCGCCTCTGGCTGGCCGGGCTGCTGGCCCTGGCCGCCGGCTCCCTGGCGGGGCTTTACCTGCTCTGGCAGGTGGGCGAGGACCCGGCCCTCCAGCTCCGGGAGGCGGCGCAGGAGGAGCTGATCCGGGGCGCCCAGGTACCTACAGGTAGGGGTGGGGTGGGGGTGGGGGTCTGGTGCACGCGCGTGAGTTAGCGGGGGGGACGTGGTCGTTTCAAGATCGCCCCCTTCAAGGCGCTGTGGAACTCCCTGCCACTTGACTTGCGCATTCCCCGCTTCCAATGGATCATTTCCTCTCGTATTTTTTTCATTGATTTCCCAAAATTTATAAACAAACAAACTGTGCAAGCAGGATGCTGATCTACGTAGGCCACTGGCCTGTTCCAGCAAGCTTTTCCTAGATAGAGAGTAAAACTTTTTTCGCATTAGACAACGGCCATAGCAACATAAAACAAGCAATGTACAGTGGTACCTCGGGTTACAGACGCTTCAGGTTACAGACTCCGCTAACCCAGAAATAGTACCTCGGGTTAAGACCTTTGCTTCAGGATGAGAACTGAAATCGGGCTCTGGCGGCGCGGCGGCAGCGGGAGGCCCCATTAGCTAAAGTGGTGCTTCAGGTTAGGAACAGTTTCAGGTTAAGAACGGACCTCCGGAACGAATTAAGTACTTAACCTGAGGTACCACTGTAATAATAATAATAATAATAATAATAATAATAATAATAATAATAATTTATTATTTATTATTTATTATTTATACCCCACCCATCTGGCTGAGTTTCCCCAGCCACTCCCAATCAAATGTTAAAAACAGTACAGCATTAAATATTAAAAACTTCCCTGAACAGGGCTGCCTTCAGATGTCTTTTAAAGATAGGATAGCTGCTTATTTCCTTCACATCTGAAGGGAGGGCGTTCCACAGGGCGGGCACTACCACTGAGAAGGCCCTCTGCCTGGTTCCCTGTAACCTCACTTCTCCAATGAGGGAACCGCCAGAAGACCCTCGGCGCTGGCCCTCAGTGTCCGGGGTGAACGATGGGGGTGGAGACACTCCTTCAGGTATACTGGGCCTTTGAGGCCGTTTAGGGCTTTAAAGGTCAGCACCAACACTTTGAATTGTGCTCGGAAAAGTACTGGGAGCCATTGCAGATCTCTCAGGACCGGTGTTATATGGTCTTGGGGGCCACTCCCAGTCACCAGTCTAGCTGCTGCATTCTGGATTAATTGCAGTTTCCGGGTCACCTTCAAAGGTAGACCCATGTAGAGCTCATTGCAGTAGTCCAAGCGGGAGATAACCAGAGCATGCACCACTCTGGCAAGACAGTCTGCAGGCAGGTAGGGTCTCAGCCTGCGTACCAGATGGAGCTGGTAAACAGCTGCCCTGGACACAGAATTAACCTGTGCCTCCATGGACAGCTGTGAGTCCAGGATGACTCCCAGGCTGCGCACCTGGTCCTTCAGGGGCACAGTTACCCCATTCAGGACCAGGGAGTCCTCCACACCTGTCCACCTCCTGTCCCCCCAAAACACCTTCAAAGGTAGCCCCACGTAGAGCGCATTGCAGTAGTCCAAGCGGGAGATAACCAGAGCATGCACCACTCTGGCGAGACAGTCCGTGGGCAGGGAGGGTCCCAGCCTGCGTACCAGATGGAGCTGGTAAACAGCTGCCCTGGACACAGAATTGACCTGCACCTCCATGGACAGCTGTGAGTCCAACATGACTCCCAGGCTGCACACCATGGATCCTTTTCGGCGCCTGCCAGTTCTCGTTTTGGCAAAGGGTTTAGAGAGCTTGCGAGGGGTTTCTCTGCGCTGCTGCGGTGTCAACTACCTGCATGTTTTTAATTATGCTAGAAAAATGCCACCTGTGCTGCTCATAAAAGTAGTAGAACCCATGCAACACGTTGGCGACTCATATCCACACAGAAAAAAAAATAAAGAAAACAGAAGACTGACTTAAGCACTTGAAAAATCCACTGAAATCAGACATTATAAGTTCATCTCATTTTAGGTAGTTCGCAAGTCTATGTGGCTTTGTACAAGGTTTTGTATTTTTCTCAGAAGATTGATAAAGAATGTATAATCATTTTGGTAGTTATTGTGTGGATATTAAGTCGCCAACGTGTTCCATGAGTCGTACCATTATGGCTGCAAGTTGTTTGTGTTGCTTTATCATTTTATTTTGCAAACCGCTCTGAGGTTCCCCTCCACCGTACAATCGAGCAGTGCTGTACATATACCATATTTTTCGCTCCATAGGGCGCACCGGACCATAGGGCGCACCCAGTTTTTAGGGGTACAAATCAAGAAAAATAATCTTATTTCCCCCCCAGCCCCAAAGAGCAGCGTACACCATGCGCGCAACCTCTCCCTGCCGGAGGGGTTGCACGCGGCTATGTCACAAGCCAAGGCTGGATGGATCCCACTGGCTGCTTTGGCTTCCTCTTTAGCCCCACGCAACCTCTCCCTCCCGGGAGAAGCTGCACGGGGCTAAAGAAGCCATAGCCATGTGCAGCCTCTCCCTGCCGGAGAGGCTGTGCGCAGCTATCCCTGAAGCCTCGAGAGCGAAAGGGGTCGGTGCGCACAGACGCCTCTCGCTCTCCAGGCTTCAGCGAAAGCAACGCGAAGCCTTTGGAGCACGGAGGGAGCGCTCCCTCTGCGCTTCGGAGGCTTAGCGTTTCTATCGCGGAAGCCTGCATTCGCTCCATAGGACGCACACACATTTCCCCTCAATTTTTGGAGGGGAAAAAGTGTGTCCCATAGAGTGAAAAATACGGTAAATTTTATGAAGTGCATCCGTGCTACTGTGCAACGAGGATCGGGACAGGACAGATTGCAGGTCGGTGGTGGGTGCATGATCTCCTTTTGGGGTTTTCAGGTTTGGGGTTTGTTGGAGGCAGGCCAGACTGGGTCCCCACCACGGGATCCTGTTGCAAAGGCTTTGCAATGAAAGACTTTTATTTTTTATTTTTAGTTATTGAATTTATACCGCCCTATTCCCTGGGCATCTCAGGGCAGTTCACAGAATCCGCCTCAGAGCCTTATGACCGGCAGAATTCAAAGGGGCACCTAGCATAGCCGTCAACTTTCCCTTTTTCTTGCGAGGAATCCTATTCAGAATAAGGGAATTTCCCTTTAAAAAAGGGAAATGTTGATAGCTATGGCACCTAGTCATTCCCCTTCAACACACAAAAATCCTCTCCTGGTTACCCAAAGCTTTCTTCCTTTCAGCCATATAATTTAGGCTGGAGATGACCAGGTGAACCTATTAGTCCACACTATATGCAAGCAGGACTGTGCTGGCTGGGGCTGGTGGGAGTTGTAGTCCAAGATGGCCGTGCTGGCTGGGGCTGGTGGGAGTTGTAGTCCAAGATGGCCGTGCTGGCTGGGGCTGGTGGGAGTTGTAGTCCAAGATGGCTGTGCCGGCTGGGGCTGGTGGGAGTTGTAGTCCAAGATGGCCGTGCCGGCTGGGGCTGGTGGGAGTTGTAGTCCAAGATGGCCGTGCTGGCTGGGGCTGGTGGGAGTTGTAGTCCAAGATGGCCGTGCCGGCTGGGGCTGGTGGGAGTTGTAGTCCAAGATGGCCGTGCCGGCTGGGGCTGGTGGGAGTTGTAGTCCAAGATGGCCGTGCCGGCTGGGGCTGGTGGGAGTTGTAGTCCAAGATGGCCGTGCCGGCTGGGGCTGGTGGGAGTTGTAGTCCAAGATGGCCGTGCCGGCTGGGGCTGGTGGGAGTTGTAGTCCAAGATGGCCGTGCCGGCTGGGGCTGGTGGGAGTTGTAGTCCAAGATGGCCGTGCCGGCTGGGGCTGGTGGGAGTTGTAGTCCAAGATGGCCGTGCCGGCTGGGGCTGGTGGGAGTTGTAGTCCAAGATGGCCGTGCCGGCTGGGGCTGGTGGGAGTTGTAGTCCAAGATGGCCGTGCTGGCTGGGGCTGGTGGGAGTTGTAGTCCAAGATGGCCGTGCCGGCTGGGGCTGGTGGGAGTTGTAGTCCAAGATGGCCGTGCCGGCTGGGGCTGGTGGGAGTTGTAGTCCAAGATGGCCGTGCCGGCTGGGGCTGGTGGGAGTTGTAGTCCAAGATGGCCGGGCTGGCTGGGACTGGTGGGAGTTGTAGTCCAAGATGGCTGTGTTGCCTGGGGCTGATGGGAATTGTAGTCCAAAGCTGCTGGTTATGTGGGAGAAATATTCACCTGGAGCCTCACCACAAACAAAGCCTCACCACAAGGCCTCAGCTATGGGGAATTTAGATTTTGTTGAGGGGGACAGAGCAGGAGCTTGCCAGGATTTCTTTCAGTGAGACAGGACTTGGATACTATGGTGGCCAGAGCGAGGACAAAAATTGCCCTCCCCCCAATAATTCTTATTTTCACAATACAGTCGTACCTCTGGTTGTGAACGGGATCTGTTCTGGAGGCCCATTTGCAACATGAAAAGAGCGCAACCCGCAGTGGCGCATCTGTGCATGCGTGGGTTGCTGCTTCTGCGCATGCGCGAGCAGCAAAACCCGGAAGTAACCCTTTCTGGTACTTCCGGGTTTCCGCGGGACGTAACCTGAAAGAACGTAACATGAAGCAAACGTAACATCAGGTATGACTGTAATTAATTTTGGTACAGTTGCTTTTTTATGTATCTTCTCAGTAGATACCCATATAAATGTTGTTATTTTGCACCTCCTTGACTCTGCATGCACTCTGTGCAGCGCAACTGCCTGCGCTGCCCTAAATCTGGCGCTGCTGGGATTGTTTTCTGATGAGGCTTTTCTCTTGCCTTCTTGGCAGCTGAAGCACAAGCCCCAAAACTTGACTAGCGGTCAGCTGAAAGACCTCGCCTCGCAGGTCCAACTGCAGCGCCTTTGGCATAGCTACCTGCAGCCCATCTTGATTGAGAGGTACTCTGGAAGCCCTGGCAACGAAAAGGTCCGGCAGGTGAGTCCAAACTCTAATCTTGCAGTGGCCGACCAAACACGTCATGGCGAGCCGTAAACTTCAGGTTACGGTCCTCCTTTGTAACCGCTGCATCGTCTCACCGTTGGGGGCATAGCTGTCAACTTACAGATTTGAAAATAAGGGACCAGCAGCCTCGAAAATAAGGGATCAGCAGCCAAAATAAGGGATTTTCAGAGCACAGGTATGTTCAACTTCTGAGCCCCTCCGAGCCAAAGGCAGAAAGCCCAGCCAGCAGCCAAACGAAGCCTCAAGCGGTGGTTCCCACAGCGCAGCAACCCGGCAAAGGGGATGCAGCAAGGAAAACCACCGTCACTCTCCGCTGGGAAGCGCTGAGCAAAGGCGAGTCCCCAGGCAACGCGGCCGATTGGATCGGCACAAGGCCTGCAAGCTCCACCCCCCAGTCGTTCTTAGACTTCTTATTGGGTGAGCAACGCAGCCAAGCAACACAGTGGGAGCCTCCCTCCTCCCTGGCCGGCAGGGAGGGAGGGAGAGGAGCTGCTTCCTTTGAATCCCGGGAAATTTACGGGACATCATCAATAAGGGACAGCAGCGGGACATGGCGCTGGGATAAGGGACTGTCCCGCCAAAGAAGGGACGCTTGACAGCTATGGTTGGGGGACATGGAATGCTCTCGCTGCTGCAGTAGTTGTGTTGAAAAATAAATTCATTTGATATCTGTCCTGAGTCTTCCAGCGCTCTGTCTCCTTGAGTTTTATGAGAGAGGGTAAAAAACTGAGGACTAGAACCTTGCGTGAGCAACTCAAGTTCTTTTCCTTCTCTTCTTCCTTCCTAGTTCATTGTGGAAAAGCTGAGGGAGCTGGGCGCTTCCTGGCACATAGAGGTGGACGCCTTCAAAGACCGGGCGCCGCACGGCGTTGTCGGCTTCGCCAATGTGGTGGCTACGCTGGACCCTGAAGCCACCTGGCGCCTGGTGTTTGCCTGCCACTATGACTCCAAATACTTTCCCCACGACAAGCGTGGGCGGGCCTTCCTGGGGGCGATGGACTCGGCTGTGCCCTGTGCCATCCTGATGGAGCTGGTGACGGCGCTGGACGAGGAGCTGAAGAAATCGAAGGAGAGGGTGAGCGGCTGGCCTTTCCTGGGCAGAAATGCCCTGGTTTCCTTTTGTGCAGAAAGGGGGAGTATGGGCTAGTGGTTAGAGCAGCCGGTGGGGAACTTTTTAATGTATCATTTGTCTAAAAGTGTTGTTGTTGTTGTTTAGTTGTGTCCGACTTTTCGTGACCCCATGGACCAGAGCATGCCAGGCACTCCTGTCTTCCATTGCCTCCCGCACTTTGGTCAAACTCATGCTGGTAGCTTCGAGAACACTGTCCAACCATCTCCTCCTCTGTCGCCCCCTTCTCCTTGTGCCCTCCATCTTTCCCAACATCAGGGTCTTTTCCAGGGAGTCTTCTCTTCTCATGAGGTGGCCAAAGTATTGGAGCCTCGGCTTCAGGATCTGTCCTTCCAGTGAGCACTCAGGGCTGATTTCCTTCAGAATGGAGAGGTTTGATCTTCTTGCAGTCCATGGGACTCTCAAGAGTCTCCTCCAGCACCAGAATTCAAAAGCATCCATTCTTCGGCGATCAGCCTTCTTTATGGTCCAGCTCTCACTTCCATACATCACTACTGGTTTTCCCACTAGTGAGATTATTATTATTAATTAAATGTGTATACTTGCCTTCATCCATAGATCTCAGGGCAGCTCACAGCGTAAAAATGCACGATAAAAAAAACACAAAATACACAATGAAAACAAGAAGAGAACAAAATAATAACCCCCTCTCCCATCTACAAACACATTTTAAAGGATATAGGATGTTAGCCAGCCAAAATCCTGGTGGCAGTTGCTATTTGAGCTGTCAAGATCATGCAGAAGACCAGTTCTTTCGACAACATCACTATCATCCAAAAATAAATATTAATCTATGACAAAAAGAGGAACCGCCAATCAAGCGCATGGCTGTAATTGCCTTGAGGTTGTCAACGTGGGGCATGATCAACTTGTTGTATTCATTACTCATTTTAGGACGTGCTTGTAATAGTGTCGTTATCTTTTTAAAATCATTTTTATTAATTTTACAATTGTTGTTTAGTCGTGTCCAACTCTTCGTGACCCCATGGACCAGAGCACGCCAGGCAATTTTCCAATAAAAACATCCAATTAATACATCCAATCATAATATTCCAATTAAAATAAAAAAGACCAAATTATAATTATTATTTTTTTCGGAGCTCCCCACGGTCTGGACCTCTGAAGCATAGCTCCACATCGCAGTCCTACCTCTCCTCCTTGTTTCCATATTTCCACATCTCGATTTTAACGCTTTAAAATCCTCCGTCCCTGCTTCCACGATTCTCAATCATGTCAAACATATATCCTTTCATCTGTCGAATGCAGCTTTATTTGTACAGTGGTGCCTCGCAAGGCGAAAAGAATCCGTTCCTCGAGTCTCTTCGTCTAGCGGTTTTTTGTCTTGCGAAGCAAGCCCATTGACGGCTTAGCGCTATTAGCGGTTTAGCGGCTTTTAGCGGCTTAGCGGATAAGCGGCTTAGCGGCTTAGAAAAAGGGGGGGGGAAACCCGCAGGAACTCGCAAGACATTTTCGTCTTGCGAAGCAAGCCCATAGGAAATTCGTTAATATAAATAGGTACCGCTTTATAGCGGGAAGGTAAACGGCGTTTCCATGTGCTGCGCTGGTGCCGGCTCGCCAGAGCAGCTTTGTCATGCTGGCCACGTGACCCGGAAGTGTCTTCGGACAGCGCGGGCCCCCGGCCTCTTAAGTGAGATGAGCGCACAACCCTAGAGTCGGACTCGACTGGCCCGTACGGGCAGGGGTACCTTTACCTTTAATCCCCCAAACTACACCCCTAAGACTACATCACAAAAAGGAGGGGTTGTGGGAGGAGTTGTGGTGGTAACCTGAGTTTCCTGTCACCTGGCTGGTTCCTCCCTTCCCCCTCCCCATGAGTACTTTCCAGGGGACAAAGGGGAGCTGGCAGTTTTCTGCCCCCAGAGGGAAGAGCTGATCATTGTCCTTTGTTCCAGTCCATGCTGAATCCACTCCCATATGCAAGTCCTTTGTGACCTTGATGGTCTTCTGTCTAGGACCATCAGGGTTGGCATAGCAACTGGGCAGGGCTCCTGTGCATGTGCTGGTATGCTCAAGGGATTATTGCTAGCCTGTATCAAACCTTCCCCATTTTGTAGTCCTTCCTTCATTGAGTAAAATAAGAGTGGAACAGTGCAGATCCGATCTATAGTTGATTTTCTATGAATTTATAACAGAAGTGTTTTGTGTGTGTGTGTGTGTGTGTGTGTGTGTGTGTGTGTGTGAAGTTATCCAAGTCTGTTATCAATAGTGCCGTCATCTTCTAATGCATCAACGGCAACTTTGCAACCTGTTTTGAAGTTGAACAACCGAAGGAGGTCTAAAACAGCACATCTCTGTGTTTTAGGGCTCCAAGGTGACATTGCAACTGCTGTTCTTCGACGGGGAGGAGGCCTTCCGGGAGTGGACGGATCAGGACTCCTTGTACGGCGCACGACATTTGGCTGATCGCATGGCGAAGGCGCCACATCGCCCGGGCCTCAGCCAGCTCCAGGCTATCGTGAGTGCTTCTCTGAGCCAGCCGCCTGAGAAACGGCTGGCATTTCCTTGCAGAAAGGGAAGTCCAGGCCTTTGCCACCTTGAAAGGGTGGGGGCTTCCTCTCTGATCTCTCCCTGTTTGGTTTGAAACCACATTAAGCGCCACGGAAGCAGCCAGAGCTCAGTGGAAAAGCATGCTGCCTCGTGCACGAGAAGGTTCCTGATTCAGTCTTCAGGTGGGATCTGAGAATGCCAGACATTGCCAGTCAATGTCTTCTTCTTCCTTGGTGATCACTCGTAGTAATAATAATAATAATAATAATAATAATAATAATAATAATAATAATTTATTTGTTTATACCCCGCCCTCCCCAGCCAAGGCTGGGCTCAGGGTAGCTAACAAGCAATAATAAAAACAAGTTGAATGAATACAACTTAAAAACAAGGTTAAAATACAACATTAAAATATTGAAACATTAAAATGCAGCCTCATCACAGGAGGAGAAAGGAAAAAAGAAAGAGGGGGAGGGAATCAAATTGGCTCCAAGCCAAAGGCCAGGCGGAACAGCTCTGTCTTACAGGCCCTGCAGAAAGAAATCAGATCCTGCAGGGCCCCGGTCTCATGAGGCAGAGCGTTCCACCAGGCCGGAGCCAGTGTTGAAAAGGCCCTGGCTCTGGTTGAAGCTAATCTAACTTCCTTAGGGCCCGGGACCACTAGGGTGTTGCTATTTATGGACTCGTAGCCGAGTAAGATTGTCTTCCATAAACACGGTTTTAACAGTGAGTCCATAAGTGACTGTGGAGGCCAATTCTGGATCCACCCGTCCTTCTACAAGGGGGACATAGGTTTCCGGGTGGGAGTTGATCACGGTGAGGGTTTGCTAAGCATGCCTTCCTCTTAGCTCATTTCTCCCTTTTGTCCTGAGTTTGAGTGTCTTCAAAGCCCACGACAGCTTTGGGAAAGATAGTTCTCTAATTAGAGCACTCGCAGGCCAGTGTTTCCCAGTTGTCGGTGTTTATACAGTAGGGTTGGTAGTACAATAGCTTTGCAAACAAGCATTTTGGTTTTCCTGCGAATCTCCTGGTCCTCAAATACTCTGCACTTCAATCGGGAGAAAGCCGCACTCGCAGAGCTCAGGCAATGCTGGATTTCGGCATCAATGTCGACCCTTGTGAAAAAATAACTGTCCAGGTAGGAGAAGTGATTGACATTTTCCAATGTTACTGTAGACAGTACTGGGCTAGATAGAACAATAATCTAGAGAAGGCAGCTTTCTAAGTCCCTGTGAAACAAGGGACTCCTGAGCCCACCTGAGCCTCAAACGACAGCAGAGGGACCTGGGAGTACCTGTGTGTGTCGTTTTTAAAATTTTAATTAAACAATTTCAACATAAAAAATTATCACTCCATTTAATCAATTACAATATTTTTTCCCCTTCCCCCCCATCCCTCCCTCTCCCTCCCACCAAAGACTTCTCTCAGGTCCCCTCTCTGATTTCTTTACACATATCATTCTCTGCATATTATAAAATTGTACATAAAAAGGTAAAGGGACCCCTGAGCATTAGGTCCAGTCGTGGCCGACTCTGGGGTTGCGGCGCTCATCTCGCTTTATTGGCCGAGGGAGCTGGCGTACAAATTCCAGGTCATGTGGCCAGCATGACTAAGCCGCTTCTGGCGAACCAGAGCAGCGCACGGAAACGCCGTTTACCTTCCTGCCAGAGCGGTACCTATTTATCTACTTGCACTTTGAGGTTCTTTCGAACTGCTAGGTGGGCAGGAGCAGGGACCGAGCAACGGGAGCTCACCCCGTCACGGGGATTCGAACCGCCGACCTTCTGATCGGCAAGTCCTAGGCTCTGTGTTTTAACCCACAGCGCCACCCGTGTCCCCAAAAATTGTACATATGTTCACCTAATAAATTTGTGGATGTTTATTCAAAATCTGCCAAGGAGTCCCATTCTTTTTGTTGTCTTTCTAGATAATTTGCAAAAAGCTCCCATTCTTCCTTAAAGTCACAGTTGTCCTTATCACGCAGTTTCTATGTCAGCTTAGCCAACTGCATAGTTCATCAACTTTTCTTGCCATTGTTCTTTCGTTGGGATTTCCTCATTCTTCCATCCTTGTGCAATCAAGACTCTTGCCACTGTTGTGGCACAGGAGCACCTGTGTTTTTGACTCTGCGTTTTCCTATTTCAGTCTCTCTTTGTTCTGCTGGACCTTTTGGGCGCCCGCCAGCCAACCATCCAGAACCATTTCCGCAACACAGCCCTCTGGTTCGAAAGGCTCGTTGGCCTCGGTGAGCGTCACTCTTTGCGCCAGGGAGCCAATCGGGAAAGGAGGGGCGGGGCTCCAGGGTTCATCGGCATTTCAGACCCCGCCTCCCAGGGATGAGCAGCCAGTGGGGGGCTTGGGATGTAAAGTTCTGTCCGATAGATCCACCTTCGCTAACCCTGCACCCTCCAAGTGGACTGCAAGTCCTGAAACCCTACAGAACAGCTGCTGCACAGTGTTGGCAGTACTGAGGTGGATGGACCCATGATCTGACAGGTCCCTGCGTCCCTTTAAGTTGAAGTCCATCACTTTTGGGGGGTCCACGGGTGCCCCTTCCATCTCTGCTTTAGACCTTTCTTCTACCTGTGCCACAGATGTGGGGTGAGGCGTTCCCAAAGCAAAGGAAGGGTTGGACTCTGATACACACAGAGGCTTGACCAGCAAGACTCGGGGAGGGGTGTATATGATAATAATTCCTGTCCACCCCTTGGCCCAGGTCGGTTTATTCACAAAAGAACTTTTTACACAGTGTCCGTAAGAACCAATCAGATTTCCTCTGAGCATTTCAAAAAACCCTACGTAGGACAAAGTTAAAGATTAAAACTAAGGTAAAGGTAAAGGGACCCCTGGCCATTAGGTCCAGTCGTGGCTGACTCTAGGGTTGCGGTGCTCATCTCACTTTATTGGCCAAGGGAGCCGGCGTACAGCTTCCGGGTCATGTGGCCAGCATGACTAAGCCGCTTCTGGCGAACCAGAGCAGCGCATGGAAACGCTGTTTACCTTCCCGCCAGATGTGCTTTCGAACTGCTAGGTTGGCAGGAGCAGGGACCGAGCAACGGGAGCTCACCCTGTCGCGGATATTCGAACCGCTGACCTTCTGATCGGCAAGCCCTAGGCTCTGTGGTTTAACCCACAGCGCCACCCACGTCCCATTAAAGATTAAAACTACAAAGAGCTAATTTCCTACTTGACCATGCATATGCAGTTCAAAGTAAATAAAATAGGAAGCAATGCTTTTAGGAAAACCCGGAGGTCGTAAACAAGCAGTAAACAGGAGAGGAAGGATGCCAAAGAGACAGGGATCTTTATCACCTTCCTGTGAAACTATTTCCAGGCCCTAAAATGAACAAAACCAAGGAAGGGTACAACAAAGAAACTACCTATCTTTTATGGCCCAGGTTGCATGCCTGGCGAAGCAACTGGCAACTGTGTCCTATGGTTCTTATATGTGCTTGTCAGACTGAGAGAAATGGGCAATAGAGAAAATGGCCAGAAATGCAGAGGCTTGTGGGATTTGATCAGAAATTATTGTCAATGAATTGAACCTGGTCAGCGCCATGCTTTCATAGCGGACACAATGGCTTGATGCATATTTTAGAATTCCTCATAGTAACCCCATCTGATCCTCACACTCTGGATATTTGCACTCCTACATCGGGGCTGGTGTTTTCCTCCAGTACAGTGGTACCTCTGGTTACACACTTACCATATTTTTTTCGCTCTATAAGACGCACCAGACCACAAGATGCACCTAGTTTTTGGAGGAGGAAAACAAGAAAACAAGAAAAAAAAAAAATTCTGAATCTCAGAAGCCAGAACAGCAAGAGGGATTGCTGCGCAGTGAAAGCAGCGATCCCTCTTGCTGTTCTGGCTTCTGGGATAGCTGCGCAGCCTGCATTCGCTCCATAAGACGCACACACATTTCCCCTTACTTTTTAGGAGGGAAAAAGTGAGTCTTATAGAGCAAAAAATATGGTAATTCGTTCCGGAGGTCCGTTCTTAACCTGAAACTGTTCTTAACCTGAAGCACCACTTTAGCAAATGGGGCCTCCTGCTGTTGCCTCCGCGCAATTTCTGTTCTCATCCTGAAGCAAAGTTCTTAACCTGAGTTAATATTTCTGGGTTAGTGGAGTCTGTAATCTGAAGCGTATGTAACCTGAAGTGTATGTAACCTGAGGTATCACTGTATTTGCTGGAAGTGCTTAGGGAGCCTGGAGATAATTCTCAGTTGGACCATGGCTCCTACGCTGCACCTAATCCCACTCTTTCGTTCTCTAGAGAAGCGACTGCACCGGCTCGGCCTTCTGGAGTCTCACGCAAAGGAGCAGCTCTATTTCCAGCAACGCTCGTACTATGACCCCGTTGAAGATGATCACGCTCCCTTCCTCCGGAGAGGTACTTCTTGTGAGATTTTTTGACCAGCTTCGGCCCATCTGAAGCTGATACAGGCTCGTCTTATCTTGAACCCAAGCAGAGTAATCCACACAGCAGAAGGATAAGCAGTATATGCCACATTCTTAACTTTATTTCCACTCTATGCTGAGAGAATACAAACATGCATCTTGCCTCTGTGAGAGCAGAGAAGCAACTGTCTCTCTAACAAAGAAACCGAGAGAACAGTGAAAAACAGGAAACCAGTGTACGTCACATCCAGTCTCCCATTTCCCGTGGGAATCCAACAGTAACTCTGACTGTGGAATGCAAAACAATGTCTTGTGACTGCAGTTGATGCTCAGTGAGGGAAATAGAAACCAACACTTCTCTCCCGCTTTCCCCCAGTTGCCCTGAGGTCTTTTCGTTGCTGGTTCCATCCGGTGTTTGCTCTTTGCAGCCTGCTTTCTTACCAAACGGGGGTTGGGATAGATGACCCTGGGGGGGGGGTCCCTTCAGCTCTACAATTCTATAAAATGGTCCTCTTGAGGAAGAAAGCAAGAGCTTTCAAAATGGCAGGGGAAAGTCTCTCAATGCAGTGAGCTGCAAGCTTGAAAACAGAGACCGAAAGCTCGCAGAGCAGATTTCTAAAGCAGCCGCAAGTTTAGGCCGATCTAAGGAGGAAGTGAGGGGAACCATCTGTTGGTACAGTGGTGCCTCGCAAGACGAAAATAATCCGTTCCGCGAGTCTCTTCGTCTAGCAGTTTTTTCGTCTTGCGAAGCATCCCTATTAGCGGCTTAGCGGATTAGCGCTATTAGCGGCTTAGCGGCTATTAGCGGCTAAGCAGCTTAGCGGCTTAGAAAAAGGGGGGAAAAGGGGAAAAAACCCGCAGGAACTCGCAAGACATTTTCGTCTTGCGAAGCAAGCCCATAGGAAATTCGTTTTGCGAAGCACCTCCAAAACGGAAAACCCTTTCGTCTAGCGGGTTTTTCGTCTTGCGAGGCATTCGTCTTGCGGGGCACCACTGTACTAATGGCCCAGGCATGGCTAAACTTGGCCCTCCAGCTGTTTTGGGACTACAACTCCCATCATCCCTGACCACTGGTCCTGTTAGCTAGCGCCTGTAAATGGCCACCCAAAGAACTACAAGAGCAACACTGCTGACGGATTAGGTTGAGGGTTTTTTGAGAGGGTGGGGTTCCTCTTGTGTGGGTTGAATTGTCTGAGTGCACTCCTTGGTGGGAAGAAGGAGAACCAGGTAGCAAATGTGTGCGGCTTCACCTATTCTTGGGTGGGAGACGGCAACCTGTGAGAGTGCCAGATGGCTATTGGAACAGTAGATTTCTGTGAGTCTTGGGTGGTAGTTAGAATGGCTATTTCAATGAATGATAAGTTTCAATGTCTCCTTGGTTTTGCAATAATAATAATAATAATAATAATAATAATAATAATAATAATAATACAGTGGTGCCTCGCAAGACGAAATTAATCCGTTCCGCGAGTCTCTTCGTATAGCGGTTTTTTCGTCTTGCGAAGCAAGCCCATTGACGGCTTAGCGGATTAGTGCTATTAGCGGCTTTTAGCGGCTTATCGGCTTAGCGGATAAGCAGATAAGCGGCTTATCGGCTTGGAAAAAGGGAGGGGGGGAAGGGAAAAAAACCCTCAGGAACTTGCAATACATTTTTGTCTTGCGAAGCAAGCCCATAGGAAATTCGTTTTGCGAAGCACCTCCAAAACGGAAAACCCTTTCGTCTAGCGGGTTTTCCGTCTTGCGAGGCATTCGTCTTGCGGGGCACCACTGTAATAATAATAATAATAATAATAATAATAATAATAATAATAATAATGTTCTTATTTGTACCCCACCCACCTGGGGAAATAACAGAAGTTTTTGCCTGGTGCTGGAAAAGAGGAAAGCATCAGAACAACATCCTCTTCTCAAAAGTGGGCAACTAGATATCAACACCAGCCGTCTCCCCCCACCCGAGATTCTCGGCAGCTGTCATTCAGAGGATTATTATGATTATGATTATTATTTATTGCATTTATATACTGCCTTTTCTCCCAGGGAATTCAGGATGGTACACATGGTTCTCCCCATTTTACCCTCACAAGAACCCCGTGAAGTAGGTCAGGCTCAGCTGTTGGGTTGTCTAACCCCCACTTAATCTGCATGATCCTGTTGGCTGTTGGTGTTCACCATTAGTGATGGTAGCTTTTAATGAGGTCAATTTAGTCACATTCTGGCCCATATGTGTGGGAATTCAACAACTATGGCTATTATAAACAACTACCAGACTTTTAGAAGACATCTGAAGGCAGCCCTGTTTAGGGAAGCTTTTAATGCTTAATAGGTCATTGTATTTTAATATTCTGTTGGAAGCTGTCCAGAGTGGCTGGGGAAGCCCGACCCAATGGGTGGGGTATAAATAATAAATTATTATTAGGCTGAGAGACAAACCTAGACAACATCTTAAAAAGCAGAGACATCACCTTGCCAAGAAAGGTCAGTATAGTTAAAGCTATGGTTTTCCCAGTAGTGATGTATGGAAGTGAGAGCTGGACCATAAAGAAGGCTGATCGCCGAAGAATTGATGCTTTTGAATTATGGAGAGGGAGGAGACTCCTGAGAGTCCCATGGACTGCAAGAAGATCAAACCGATCCATTCTGAAGGAAATCAGCCCTGAGTGCTCACTGAAAGGACAGATCCTGAAGCTGAGGCTCCAGTACTTTGGCCACCTCATGAGAAGAGAAGAATCCCTAGAAAAGACCCTGATGTTGGGAAAGATGGAGGGCACAAGGAGAAGGGGACGACAGAGGACGAGATGGTGGGACAGTGTTCTCGAAGCTACCAGCATGAGTTTGACCAAAGTGCGGGAGGCAGTGGAAGACAGGAGTGCCTGGCGTGCTCTGGTCCAGGGGGTCACGAAGAGCCGGACACGACTAAACAACAACATTAGGCTGAGAAGAGGCTGTCGCCCAGTGAGCTCCATGGCTGAGTGGAGATTCGAACCCGGGTCTCTCAGGTCGTAGTCCAGCACTCTTGCCCATTATGCCACACTGGCGTACTGCGTCCCTGTCAGAGAACACAGCCCTCATGGCCAATAGACATGCGCAGCCTTATCCCTCCAATAATTCATTGTCTCCTCTTTTTATAGCCTTCTAGCTGATGGCCATTATTCCTACCTCTTGTGGGAAATTCTGAAACAGGGGCCGGTTGGAGTTTTCCATCTGTCATGGGTGCTTTTGTTGAGATTCCTGCATTGCACATGAGCCCTTCTGACTCTAGGAGTCGATCTCTCTTTCTTTTTGAGAGCCAGTGTGGTGTAGTGGTTAAGAGTGGTGGACTTGTAATCTGGTGAACCGGGTTCGATTCCCCGCTCCTCCACATGCAGCTGCTGGGTGACCTTGGGCCAGTCACACTTCTCTGAAGTCTCTCAGCCCCACTCACCTCACAAAGTGTTTGTTGTGGGGGAGGAAGGGAAAGGAGAATGTGAGCCACTTTGAGACTCCTTAGGGTAGAGATAAAGCGGGATATCAAATCCAAACTCTTCTTCTTTTAAAGAAAGAAAGAAAAAACACCTGCATTTGAACAATGTGCTCGGTAGAAAATGTACTGCGTCGCATGGTTTTCGGATAACGCTGGGTTGACAGCTTTTGATTCCTTCTCTCTCTTTTTCTTTACCGAAGGTGTTCCAGTTCTTCACCTCATCACCACACCTTTCCCCGCCGTCTGGCACACCTTCGAGGACACAGAGGAGAACCTGCACCCGCCTACGGTGCTCAACCTCTGTAAGATCTTGGCAGCTTTCCTGGCGGAATATTTGTGGCTTTAGGGGGAAAGGACTCTCCTGACCCCGAGGCCTTTTGTTTTCGGTCAACCGAGATGTGGAACGGCTTGGAGGATGCGCCTCGTTTAAGAACCAGCATGATTGCTTGCCCAGGGACTCCGTCTGTGGCCCTTGCAGAAGCTGTGTTCGTGGTCCAAAGGGATGTGGGGAGAGACAGGCTGGGGAACGGAAGGGTCTCAGACCTTGTGTCTTGGGGTATTAAGCCTTCAGGCCCCTCAGGGAATGGTGACTGGCCAGGCAAGAGGACCCTAGTCTGGTCTCCAAGATGGCACAGATCAGGGAAACCAAATTGGAGTGGCGGTAGAGAGAATAATAATTTTAAAAAACTTCCTTTCTTCCCAGGGGATTGTAGTACAGTGGACACTCGGGTTGCAAACATCCATGCGGGAGGCACGTCCGCGACCCGTGTGTGTCATGATTTGGTGCTTCTGAGCATGTGCAAAGTGCGATTTAGCGATTTGCACAAGCGCTGAAACCCGGAAGTAACCGTTCCGGTATTTCCGGGTTCGGTTCAGTGCGCAACCTGAAATCGCACAACCTGAAGTGTTTGTAACCTGAGGTATGGCTGTAGTTTCTGGTGGGGGGGGGGACACCCCCGACCCGTCCCTGACCAGCAGCCCTACAATGTGCACTCTTGTTATTAATAATAGTCTTGAATCCAAGTTCTGCTCTTGAGCCATTTTGGAAACTGAGGCCTGGTTTTTCGAAGTGCCCAGGCTCCTGTCGGTTCCACAGAATGTGGCTATTGACACGTGATAGAGACACGATTCAGGGACAACCCTTTGCACTCTGATCCCAGGTACTTAAAATGAAATTTTCTTTTCCCCTGAGGCAGCTGTTTAGTCTGTGCTGGGGGGGGGTGCAGAACAATGTCCAAGTTGCTCAGAGACACCTACTTCTGCCCCCCCGACGTATTCCGTCCTGTACCAAGCAAAAACGGGTTTTTACTCTGTTTTTAATTTCATATTTATTGTTGAGCCTGTGGCAGCTCTGCTGTGTGGAAAAAGCTTGGGTGGGAGGGAGGAATTCTCATGTCACATTCAAGCTAAACCTGGGTTACGCACCTTCCTAATTCCAAAGTGACTCCGAGGCCTGGTTTAGACACACGACAAAATCCTGAGTTAGGAGAGTGGGATGCCACGTCTGAATGCATCCTCCCCTTTTCAAAGCATACCTGCAAGTAAAAAGCTAGCAAATCAATGAGAGATTCCAGTTCAGCCCTCTTCCCAGTGTTCTAGCTTTCTACTTGCAAGGACTTTTAAAAAAAGTAAAAGTTGGGGAACAATTTGAAGTGTTACAATCCATTATTCCATCTCAGACTACGTCCCCTCCCTCAAATGGTTCATTGACAAGTATTACAATAAAAGTTTCTTGCCACTTTCTGCTCTTTCATCTATGTGTGTGTGTGTTTTTTTTGCCTGTTCTGTTGGGACAACCAGAATTCAAACTTAGCACCGTGATAAAATTCAGTAAACTTTCTGATCTTTGGCACCTGGTTTTCCTACCTGTTTCAAGGTGTTTTCTCAAAAACACCTTGAAACGACCCATCCCCTCTGCAGGGAGGTGGGACCGATTCGGATGGTCTGCCCCCGCCACTTAATGGATCCAAATGGTTTCCAGAGAGTGGTAGGGGATGCTTTATCCCATGTTGATGGCCTTTCAGCCGATTCCCTGGTGGCTCGCTGGAATGTGGAGTTAACCAGGGCTATTGACTGTTTGGCTCCGAAGCGCCCTCTCCGATTGCATGGAGCCCGGAGAGCCCCGTGGTTTTCCACGGATCTGAGGGCAATGAAACAATCGTTGAGACGGCTAGAGCGCCGGTGGCGGATAACTCATTCTGAATCTGACCGGACACAGGTTAGAGCTCAACGTCGAGCCTACCAAGTGGCGATAGCGACGGCGAAGAAGACTTTCTTCACCGCCTCTATTGCATCTGCAGAAAACAGCAGCAGGAGACTCTTTCAGGTGGTTCACAATTTAGCGGAGCCACCTGTAACATCGGGGCCCAGTACGGGCCACATGTTCTCCTGCAATGATTTTGCAAATTTTTTTGCAGATAAAATCGCTCAGATTCGGGAAGAAGTAGACTCCACTGTGGGAGCAGGGCCGGGGCGGGAGAGTGCTAGAGCCCGGTCTGGTCAAGTTGTGTGGGATCAATTCCAATCTGTTACCTCCGAGGATGTGGACAGGCTGCTTGGACGAGTGAAGCCAACCACCTGTCTCCTGGATCCTTACCCATCCTGGCTTATAAAAGCTAGCCGGGAAGGACTGGGCGATGGGCTTCGTGGGGTGGTGAATGCTTCCCTCCGTGAGGGAGCCTTCCCAGACCCGCTGAAAGAGGCGGTTATTAAACCGCTTCTTAAAAAACCATCTTTAGATGCGGCCACGATGGCCAATTATCGCCCAGTCTCAAACCTTCCATTCTTGGGCAAGGTGATTGAGCGAGTGGTTGCTGAACAACTCCAGGCACGCCTGGAAGAAGCGGACCATTTGGATCCCTTCCAGTCGGGATTCAGGCCTCATCATGGGACTGAAACTGCCTTGGTCGCACTGGTTGATGATCTCCGGCGGGCTAGGGACAAAGGTGAGAGCTGTTTCCTAGTTCTGCTGGATCTCTCAGCGGCGTTTGATACCATCGACCATGACATCCTTCTGGACCATCTTGAGGGGCTGGGAGCTGGGGGCACTGTCATACAGTGGTTCCGCTCCTTCCTCCTGGGCCGTGTTCAGAAAGTGGTGGTGGGGGATGAGTGTTCAGACCCCTGGGCTCTCATTTGTGGGGTGCCTCAGGGTTCTGTCCTCTCCCCCATGCTTTTCAACATCTACATGCAGCCGCTGGGAGGGATCATCAGGAGGTTTGGGCTGGGTGTTCATCAGTATGCAGATGATACCCAGCTCTACCTCTCTTTTAAATCAGAACCAATGAAGGCGGTGAAGGTCCTGTGTGAGTGTCTGGAAGCGGTTGGAGGATGGATGGCGGCTAACAGATTGAGGTTGAATCCTGACAAGACAGAAGTACTGTTTTTGGGGGACAGGAGGCGGGCAGGTGTGGAGGATTCCCTGGTCCTGAATGGGGTAACTGTGCCCCTGAAGGACCAGGTGCGCAGCCTGGGAGTCATTTTGGACTCACAGCTGTCCATGGAGGCACAGGTCAATTCTGTGTCCAGGGCAGCTGTCTGCCAGCTCCTTCTGGTACGTAGGCTGAGACCCTATCTGCCTGCAGACTGTCTCGCCAGAGTGGTACATGCTCTGGTTATCTCCCGCTTGGACTACTGCAATGCGCTCTACGTGGGGCTACCTTTGAAGGTGACCCGGAAACTACAACTAATCCAGAATGCGGCAGCTAGACTGGTGACTGGGAGCGGCCGCCGAGACCATATAACACCGGTCTTGAAAGACCTACATTGGCTCCCAGTACGTTTCCGAGCACAATTCAAAGTGTTGGTGCTGACCTTTAAAGCCCTAAATGGCCTCGGTCCAGTATATCTGAAGGAGCGTCTCCTCCCCCATCGTTCTGCCCGGACACTGAGGTCCAGCACCGAGGGCCTTCTGGCGGTTCCCTCACTGCGAGAGGCTAAGTTACAGGGAACCAGGCAGAGGGCCTTCTCGGTAGTGGCACCCGCCCTGTGGAATGCCCTCCCATCAGATGTCAAAGCGATAAACAACTACCTGACATTCAGAAGACATCTGAAGGCAGCCCTGTTCAGGGAAGTTTTTAATATGTGACATTTTAGTGTATTTTCATCTCTGTTGGAAGCCGCCCAGAGTGGCTGGGGAAACCCAGCCAGATGGGCGGGGTACAAATAATAAATTATTATTATTATTATTATTATTATTATTATTATTATCAAAAGGGATCCCTGAGACATTTTGAGGTGAAGCAGAAAATGGAGCCCCCATTGAAGGCGCAGAATGTCGTCATTTTAATTTACCTTAAGGTCATGGGGCAGGTTGCAACAGTTTAAAATGCAAGATTTAAAAGCAGCTCAGCACCCAAGTTACATTCGGCAATTGAGGCAAAAAAAGGAATCCTACAACCCCCCCTCTCTGGCAGTAAAAGTAATAATAATAATCTATTATTTTTGATACCAATGTTATTAATAATAAAAGTATGTTTCTTTATTGTTATCCTTCAACATAAGATCCCCCCCTCACAGTATTAAAAAAGGGTTAAAACAAGTAATAATAATAGTAGTAATAATTTATTTATACCCCGCTCATATTGCTGGGTTCCCCAGCCACTCTGGGGGGCTCCCAAAAGAATTAGTGATAATAATAAAAATCAACAAAACATCAGGCTTTCCTAAACAGGGCTGCCTTCAGATGTCTTCTAAAAGTCAGATAGTTGTTTATCTCTTTGACATCTGACGGGAGGACGTTCCACAGGGCAGGTGCCACCACTGAGAAGGCCCTCTGCCTGGTTCCCTGTAACTTCATTTCTTGCAGGGAGGGAACCACCAAAGGCCCTTGGAGCTGGACCTCAGTGTTTGCTGCCCTTTCATGACTCCAAACTTTGAAGCAGCCATCTCTTTCTGCCCATACCTCAGCCTCCCTCTCTGTTCTCTTCAATTTGCTTCCCTCTCGCCTTCTAGATTCCTCCTTTAAGACCAATTGTACGTACGTATGTCAGGGGTCACCCCGGACTGTTGGCCATGCAGTCTGTGGCCAATGAGAGTTTGAGGGGAAGATAACGGGTTCCTCCCCTCTAGTGTCCGTGATCAGAGCTAGAGAGGAGCGAATTCTCTCCACCTTGGACTTTGTAGCCTAAAGTTTTATAGTAGTAGGTAGGCATGATGGGCAGTTATCTTTCCACAAGGGTCAACACTGATGCTGAAATCCAACATCGCCTGAGCTCTGCAAGTGCGGCTTTCTCCTGATTGAAGTGCAGAGTGTTTGAGGACCGGGACATTCGCAGGGAAACCAAAATGCTTGTTTACAAAGCTGTTGTACTACCAACCTTACTATATGCTTGTGAAGCATGGACCACTTATAAAAGCCACGTCCAGCTCTTCGAAAGATTCCATCAAGGGTGTCTCCGAAAAAATATACATATCACTTGGGAAGACAGGAGAACTAATGTCAGTGTACTGGAAGAAGCAAAGATCACCTGATTCTTCAACTTCGTTGGACTGGTCATGTTGTTTGGATGCCTGATTATCGTCTTCCAAAGCAACTACTCTATTCTGAACTTAAAAATGGAAAGCGTAATGCTGGTGGTCAACAAAGGAGGTTTAAAAACCTCCTCAAGGCAAATCTAAAAAAAATGTAGTATAAACACTGGCCTGCGAGAGCTCCAATTAGAGAACAGCCTTTTCCAAAGCTGTCGTGGGCTTTGAAGATGCTCAAACTCAGGACAAAAGGGAGAAACATGCTAAGAAGAAGGCACGCTTGGCAAACCTTCACCGTGATCAACTCCCGTCTGGAAACCTGTGTCCCCACTGTGGAAGGACGTGTGGATCCAGAATTGGCCTCCACAGTCACATACTCACTTTATGGAAGACGATTGAATGGAGGAAAATGAGGGCTGGGGCTAGAATCTCAGTTGCAACGCATGCTAAAATGTGCAGAATGTCCTTTTCCCACAAGGGTGCAGCACCAGCCCAGTAATTCTTCCCAGGAAGGCTGAAAACGTTTCACTGAAGTTCTCTGCCAGGTTTCTACAGATGGGTCCCGGCAACTTTCTCCCAAGCCATGAATTTGTGCACATAGCATAGGCAGTAAAATGCTGGAGGCTGTTTCCTCCAGGGATTTGGGTGTTTGCTGCTGTTTTTGCATACGGATAATTTTGTTCTGTTGCAAAGTCCTCCCACGAGATGTCAAAGCGATAAACAACTACCTGACATTCAGAAGACATCTGAAGGCAGCCCTGTTCAGGGAAGTTTTTAACGTGTGATATTTTACTGTATTTTTGGTTTCCATGGAAGCCGCCCAGAGTGGCTGGGGAGGCCCAGCCAGATGGGCGGGGTATAAATAATAAATTATTATTATTATTATTATTATTATTATTATTATTATTATTATTATTATAAGTCAACTGGGTTTGTCCCTATTCCTGGCCATTGCTTTAAGACCAGCTTCACCCAGACACTGGAGAGACCTGTCAGGAGTAAGCATGGACCAATGGTACCAAATAGTATGGGAAACAGCCCTACTAGAAAAATTAGCCAATAAACTGAAACTGACACGGGGACAAATAGAAGAAGACACCTTCACCCTGGTATGGCTCCCCTTTATCACATACACAGCCCAACAAGACGACAAAAATCCACCAACAGCATACAAATCAATATGGCTAACCTGATCCAAAACACCCACCCACCCCACTCACACATGAAAACGAAGACCACCACAGCCAACCACAAATGAAGAACCACACCCTAGGCCAACCCCAACCTCTCTCACCACCAAAGGAACACAGGTGAACAGCAGAGAACCTGCACAAGCGATGCTGACACCAAACCCTACATACAGGTGAAACTTGGAAAATTAGAATATCGTGGAAAAGTTCATTTATTTCAGTAATTCAACTTAAAAGGTGAAACTAATATAAGAGATAGACTCATGGCATGCAAAGCGAGATATGTCAAGCCTTTATTTGTTACAATTGTGATGATCATGGCGTACAGCTGATGAAAACCCCAAATTAACAATCTCAGAAAATTAAATTTATTAAATGAAATCAGCACAACAAGGATTGCAAATAGAGCAATATTGGACCTCTGAGAAGCATGCATATGTATTCAGTACTTGGTTTGGGCCCCTTTTGCATCAATTACTGCCTCAATGCGGCATAGCATGGATGCTATCAGCCTGTGGCACTGCTGAGGTGTTATGGAAGACCAGGATGCTTCAATAGCAGCCTTCAGCTCTTCTGCATTGCTCGGTCTCATGTCTCTCATCTTTCTCTTGGCAATGCCCCATAGATTCTCTATGGGGTTCAGGTCAGGTGAGTTTGCTGGCCAATCAAGCACAGTAATCCCATGGGCATTGAACCAGGTTTTGGTACTTTGGGCAGGTGCCAAAGTCCTGCTGGAAAATGAAGTCCGCATTCCCATAAAGCTCATCTGCGGAAGGAAGCATGAAGTGCTCCAAAATCTCCTGGTGGACGGCTGCGTTGACCCTGGACTTAATGAAGCACAGTGGACCAACACCAGCTGATGACATGGCTCCCCAAATCAACACAGACTGTGGAAACTTCACACTGGACTTCAAGCATCTGGCATTGTGTGCCTTCCCATTCTTCCTCCAGACTCTGGGTCCTTGGTTTCCAAATGAGATGCAAAAGCTGCTCTCATATTAGAAAGGAACATTAGAAAATGTGACAGAACTGCCAGCATTATACAGTGGTGCCTCGCAAGACGAAATTAATCCGTTCCGTGAGGCTCTTCGTCTAGTGGTTTTTTCATCTTGCGAAGCAAGCCCATTGACAGCTTAGCGGATTTAGCGCTATTAGCGGTTTAGCGGCTTTTAGCGGATCAGCTGATAAGTGGCTTAGGGCTTAGGAAAAGGGGGGAAAAGGGGGGAAAACCCCGCAGGAACTCGCAAGACATTTTCGTCTTGCGAAGCAAGCCCATAGGGAAATTCGTTTTGCGAAGTGCCTCCAAAACGGAAAACCCTTTCGTCTAGCGGGTTTTCCGTCTTGCGAGGCGTTCGTCTTGCGGGGCCCCACTGTAATCGGGGTAGCCAATCCAGTGTCCTCCATGTCTGAATGCCCCGTACGCCTCTGTTGGTGAGGACAGGGTGAAGGAACAGAAGGTCGAAATGAGAGGGCAGACTCTCCTCTGCTGAGAGCAGGGTGAGATTCAGGGTTTGCAAGTGGCCCCTTGGGTGGGCAATGTGGTCGCAACCCTCATTTTCAGCACCTCGGACAGCTCTTCCCACCTTGCTTTCCCAGCATTTATTACTTTAAATACCGTATTTTTTGCTCTATAAGACTCACTTTTTCCCTCTTAAAAAGTAAGGGGAAATGTGTGTGCTTCTTATGGAGCGAATGCAGGCTGCGCAGCTATCCCAGAAGCCAGAACAGCAAGAGGGATCGCTGCTTTCACTGCGCAGCGATCCCTCTTGCTGTTCTGGCTTCTGAGATTCAGAATATTTTTTTTTCTTGTTTTCCTCCTCCAAAAACTAGGTGCGTCTTGTGATCTGGTGAGTCTTGTAGAGCGAAAAATACGGTAACTGCTTTGACACTTCAAAGCGGTATAGAAATGAACTGAATAAAATGATGATAACAATGTCCCAGCCACAAACCACAGCACAGTAATTGCTGGATTATTGACGGCTGGGGCCACGATGGCTAGGCTTCGCCTCCTCAGCTAGATACATCAATGCTTCAGAATCCCAGTTGCTGGGAACCTCAGGAGGGGAGAGTTGGTCTTGTGTTCGAATCCTGATTGCGGGTTCCCCACAGGCTCCTGTGAGGACAGGATGCTGGACTGGAAGGGCCACTGGCCGGATCCAGCTAAAGCTCTTCTTCTTCTTTTTTTTTAAATGATATTTATTAAAGTTTCAAGAAAATTACAAAAATGAAAAAAGGAAGAAAAAAACAAAAAATACAAAATACAATTTTTTAAAAAAAAACAATTAAAAACATTTCAATCTTTCCGTGTCTTATCTTTCATTTACTTATTTCCCTGACCTCACACCTCCCTCTTTTGTATTCTAGTTCAATAGTTGTTTCAGCAATTCCTTACCCTTTTTACATTTATCTTAATGCTTTATCGTAATATATTATAACTTTACATTTTTTACATGTTAACAATCCGTTTTTACATATCTCTTAATAACATTGTTGCTAAAACCACTTCGCTTCATTCCAACCTTCCCTCTAACATTCCTTAATTTTACAGTGTTTCTGTAAATAGACTTTAAATTTCTTCCAGTCTTCTTCCACCGACTCTTCTCCCTGGTCTGCCAGTCATTTCCGCCAGTTCCATGTACTCCATCACCTTCATCTGCCATTCTTCCAGAGTGGGTAGATCTTGTGTCCCAGCTAAAGCTCTTCTTAGGGATTCATTGTGGTTGCAGCAGGAGGAGATATGCCTGTCACATTCCTTAATGCAGCCTTCACCAGTTTGGTGCCTTTGAGATGCCCTTGCTCGTTGGGGGCTGCATGTGGCAGATTTGACGTTGCCCATCCCCGACCAAAAAAGGCCAGCAAGTAAGGGTGAGGGGTGGTAGGGTGAAGGATAAAAGGTAAGGTAAAGGTAAAGGTAAAGGTAAAGGACCCCTGGACGGTTAAGTCCAGTCAAAGGCGGCTATGTGTTTGCGGTTCCCTCACTGCGAGAAGCCAAGTTACAGGGAACCAGGCAGAGGGCCTTCTCGGTGGTGGCGCCAGCCCTGTGGAATGCCCTCCCACCAGATGTCAAAAAGAAGAACAACTACCAGACTTTTAGAAGGCAGCCCTGCTCAGGGAAGCTTTTAATGTTTGATGGTTACTGTGTTTTAATATTTTGTTAGAAGCCACCCAGAGTGGCTGGGGAAACCTAGCCAGATGGGCGGGGTATAAATAAATCATCATCATCATCATCATCATCTCACTTTCAGGCCAAGTCAGCTTTCTGAGTCCTATGGCCATTATGACTAAACCGCTTCTGGCGCAACAGAATACCCTGACGGAAACCAGAGCGCACAGAAATGCCGTTTACCTTCCCGCCGCAGCGGTACCTATTTATCTACTTGCTCTTTGACGTGCTTTCGAACTGCTAGGTTAGCAGGAGCTGGGGCAGAGCAACGAGAGCTCGCCCTCTCATGGGGATTCGAACTGCCCACATTCTGATCAGCAAGCCCAAGAGGCTCCGTGGTTTAGACCACAGCGCCACAGCGCCAACCATGTCCCTTGGTGGTGGTGGATAAATCGCGCCACAGGCACCATTGATTGTCACATCCGTTGCCATATCAACGGCAGTTCTGCAAATAAGCTTAATTGTGGCATTTTGGCATTTTTCTCTCTCTCACAGTGTCTCTCTTTTCTCCCAGGACTCCTCAGCCAGGCCTCTTTTGAGTCAGCTCTCAGGAGGTCTGCGGAAGACAACAATCAAAGTCAGCCAAGCCAGAAATTGCCTTTCTCACATCAGGCAAGAAGCAGGGCCCTCAGTTGCCAGTGCCGTTTATCTCCTTGAAGTAGCAGGGAGGAAATCCATGGCTGTTTGTCACGTGGGCTTGAGGCGGCTGTAAAAACAGGGGAGATGATTGCTGGCTGCATCTAGGTAGCCTTTGGCACCTCACTTCATAGGGATGGGGAAACTGCTCCAGACGAGGGCCACGTTGCCCCTTGGATACCCTTAAGGGGCCGCCTATCGGTGGAGGCAGGACGCCAAAGAGGGCAGAGCAATGAGAGATCCTTAATGCTGGCAAGGTGTGCTGGTCCCGGGGGGTTACTGTGCAGCGTGGTCCGAGTCCGGTCTGAGGTCGAGGGTGTGGTATGGAGGCTGTCCGTCAAGGCTGAAGTGGGGTCCAAGGCAGGGAGTCAGGTGGGGTCAGGAACTCTGGCAGAAGAGCAGGACAGGGTGCAGGCAGGAACAGGCTACCAACAATGTTGCTGCCGCAACCTAGGACTGGGCTGGCTGGCTTTTATCTGTCACCGAGGCATAGGGCGGCCCCGATCCTCAGGTGACTCGCCTCTCCTGGCCTGGAGGTGAGCACTCCTCCTGTGAGAACTTAGTTCCCTCCACCTCTCTGCCCTTAGCCTCTGAAGCTCAGGAGAGGCTGGAGGGTTACTGGACCCAGAGGCAACCTCAGATTCCTCTGACGGGGCTGAGAGTGGAGCACCTGCAGGCAATGGGCCCTCAATCACCTCAGGAGCTAGAGCAGACTCAGCTGGTGCCTGCACCTGAGGATCCCGCACAGGTGAGGACTCTTCAGGATCAAGACCCAGCCCCGGCTCAGCTGGTTCTGGAGGCGGGGAATCCTGTGCAGGCTGGGATCCCTCAGGTTCAGCCTCTGAATCCAATTCCTAGGCCATCACAGAAGGATGTGAAAAAGGAGCCAGAGGAGCAATGACCGTGGCTCAGTAAGAGAGCATCTTCCTTCTCTGCAGTAGTGCCCTCCCTGTGGAACGTCCACCCCTCAGATGTCAAGGAGATAAGTGTGGGATGTGAAACACAAGAGCAGTCAAGTACAACATTCCTAGAGTGAAGATGTTTACACACGGGGAGGAATGTTTGTCCAGCCAGCAGGTCAACTTCCTGTTTCCTTCTGGGCTGGGACAGACTTCCTCTGCATGTGACTAGAGGTGGGCGTGGCCTCACCTGTGCAGGTAACGACAAAAGCACAGGGCAGGGCAGCCATCTCTCTCCTTTTGAAGGGAGCATCAAAGAAGCAACATCTGCTTAGCCAAAGATGCTCTCTTGGCTCCAGCCAAGAGGACAAAGGGACTGTCTTCTTATGAGATAGTTTCCAGGTATATGTTACTTTTCTAAGCAAAGTCTGCCGTCTGGGATCCTATTGTGAACAGAATGGTGTGTGAGTAAACCTTTTTATACTTTTATAGAAGACTGTGTCGTGTCTTATCTTTTGAGAGGGAATAAGCGGAAAATACCAGAACAGTTATTATAGAGGCTTTAGCGAGTGTGAGCAAACGCATCCGCTGCAAGTTTAAAAAGGGGAATGTTACTCTGCTAAAATTGTGAACTTGTTAACACAAGTTGGAAAGGCTATTATCAGACAATATAGCCTCTCCTGCATCCCTGAACATTCCCACAGTAAGTAACACTACAACCTTTAGAAGACATCTGAAGGCAGCCCTGTATAAGGAAGTTTTAAAAATGTATTGTTATATTATTATGTATGTTGGAAGCTGCCCAGAGTGGCTGGGGCAAACTCAGTCAGATGGTGGGGTGCCAGCTGGGAAAGGACTTCTTGGAAGCATCTGAGCTGACCGCCTTGAGAAGCCCTGCAGACGTGCTAGACTAGACGCAGACCCACTTTGCTCCGAGCCTGTAGAGCTGTTGTTAAAAATAAGAAGGAAAACGACAAGGTCTGTGAGCTTGAAAAGGACATTGAGTGTTCTCACCATCACAGAAACACAGAGAAAACGTGTTGGAATGGCAGGCATCACACAGTGGCACAGTGCGATGGTGGATCGGTACAGGAGCATTGCCGAAGAGTTGATGTGCAGATTTAGTCGCTCAGCAGTAAGTTTTTTAATAATGGATCCAGTCATCATTATATAGCTTACCTGGGCTAGGAGAACTTCTGCAGGCACCGGGGGTGCTAGATTCAAATTGAAGAAGCCCTGGTCTAGCGCTTTCCACTTCAAGTTCCTCCCGTGTTGCACTTCGCTTCCTTCCAGCAATTCAGATATACTACGCAGCCTGCATTTCAAGAGACTGGCCTTTTCTGTCAATCCCCCCCCCCCCTTCTTGAACAACGGATGCTCTGTAATCCTCGCTTTGCCAGCTGATGCAGCAACAGAAAGAGGACAAACCTATTTTGAAGGCTGGGGCTTGATCCTGGGGGAAGCAGTTTCAGAGCATTTCCCTCTGAACATGTGCAAAGTGCATTTCACCCTCCACCAGCTTGCTCTCCCATGCCTGGGAGATGTGAGCTGTGGTTCCCAAACATGCCTTTGAGTGGAGAGCTTGGATTTGAATTTCCTAGAGTGATCTGGCTGGGCTGGGCAGACGTTTTGTCCGACCTGTTAGGTTCTTCTTAAACTAGCACGGGAACACAGCTGTGACAAGATACCAGTGGATCGGACAGAGACTGGTGTGTTAGAAAAGAAGTGTTTATTTACAAAATAGGATCACTGCACACAGCACCACACACTGGGAGACAGGCAGACAGGGAAAACAGACAACCACCATCCATTAAAAGCTGTCAAGAGAACTTCATGGAATGTTTAGAAGAGACCACACATAGGTTTATGAACCAGCCCGCTAGAGGGTAGACCGACACAACCCAGCTGCATTTGCCCCTGCAAAGGAGCCTGGCTCAAGCGAGCAGTCAAAACAGGCCAAAAGGATATGTCACAACTAGGAACAGGCTCCCCGCTGCACAGCCGAGGGAACAAGGATGCTGTTTTAACACACCACCATCTGAACCCAGAAGAGATACCAGGTCTAAACAGGCTGGGCAAAAGCAGTTCTTTGAAAGGAAAATGTTAAAACCAGTGGCTGTGACAGTTCAGCTTCCCTTTGGTGCCTAGCTGAGAAGTAAAACTGGTGAGTGGAACTATTCCCTACTAGGATCTTTCACAGGCAGCCCAAAGATTTTCCGGCTAAGCCTGCGATCTCTTACTCGGCCAGTCTTTTGAGCCAAGAAATCCCTACCCTTCTCCCCACCCCTGGGGAAGAGATCTGAATTTGTGTCCCCAAAGCAGCCAGCACCTCCAGGCCAGAGACGGGTGTGGAAGCAACTGGAGGGAGAGGGAGCGACTCCTTAAAAGGGAAGGCATTATCTTCGTCTAGGCCTGCCTGAGAGCAAGGAGCGAGGGAGGGCCCGATTTTGCACACCCTGATTTTTTAAAGGCTCAGAACTAAAGGGGCGAGAGAGCAGGTGGAATTAGGAGGGGAGTCTTAAAGAAGGATGATCTGATGACCGAGGGGGGCTCCATTTTCCCGTTTTTAAAGGCAAGATTGGGTACAAAAGGGCTAAGTAAGGCTAAAGGGTTCAGTGCCCTGTATCTCAAGCAAGCTACACATCGACCAGGTCCTAAGCAGCATCAGAGCAGCAAGGGGGAAAGAAGCTCTGAAGCTTCTAGTCCCTCAAGGCACCCACTTTTGTGTGTGCTTGCTGTACATGAATGTTTACAAACCCATGCTTCCCGCCACCATCTCTTTCAGGCCCATGCCTCTGTCTAAAGAAGCCCAAAGGACGACTCCAAACCGGGGAGGGTGGGGGAAGGAGGCTCCCTGTATTCTGGCCCAGCGGCCCTCTTAATTTGTTCTACTCCAGGGGTTACGTTCTGGTCTCAAGTTTATTCATGTATTCCTGCAGCGCCTGCAGCCGAGCGTCAATCTCTGAGAGGTCTGCCGATGGCTCGTCGTATAGGTTCTCTGTGGGACAAGACAACTGGGTTACTGCCATGCGAGAGGACTGGGAGACTGGGGCGCAACTTTATTCCCCCCCCCCCCAAATTTTTTTTATTCATTTTATAACACAAATAAAGAACACAAACAGAAAAACAAACAATACAAACAAATTCTTGTCTTATCCTAATTTTTCTAAACATTGTTAGGGGGGCTTCCCCAAGTCCCACCTGATTTTCATTTTACTTCATCTTTAGCACTTTACATATATCATGATTTCTAACCATTTTTTTAAAATCACACTTACTTTAACCATAAAAAACTTCACATTTTATCACTTACAAATAATAGTATTTTGAAATACATTATCTTCTACTTCTAACCCTACAGCCTATCTCCACTTCCACAGCTATTCTAAAATTTAAATATGAACGTATTTTTTTCAAATATTCCTTAAACTTCTTCCAATTGGGGCGTAACTTTCTGGGCAAGGCCTAATGAGGAAGGGCTAGCTATGGCTTGGAGGCAGAGCCCAATTAATAACGAGGTCAAATCTCCAGGGAGGGCTGGGAATGCCCCTTATCTGAAACCCTGGACAGTCACTGCTGCCAGCCAGCATGGACAATGCAGATGAGCCAATGGGCTGGCTTGGCATAAATAAACAAGCAAGCAAGCAAGCAAGCAAGCAAGCAAGCAAGCAGTAACAGGCCCAGCACTGGTGGCAGAAACAAGCACCTCCACCTCCACCTCACCCAACCCTACCCATTGCCAGTCCACCACTGCACTTACCTGACCTGGGGTTTCTAGATCACGGTCCCTGCTTGTCGAAATGGGAGCCTCAGCGATCGCCCTCTCCCGTCGGAAAAAAACACCCAGGAAAACGCACAGGGCAAAAAGGAGTGCTGGGCCCTGGTGGGCTGCCCCCTTAGCTGCTTGTGATTGGCCAAGCAGATAGCCAATCAAGACGTATTTTTAAAAAATATTTCCCCCCTTCACTTCTCAATTCCCTCTGTAGCCCCCTAGCCTCATGCTGTGGCCTCTCATTTATGCATTTTTCACCTGTGGCCCCCTTGGAATATCCTGGGGCCCCCAGTTGGCAAGCACTAGCGTACAGTCATACCTCGGTTAAAGTAGCTTCAGGCTGAGCATTTTCGGGTTGCGCTCCGCGGCGACCAGGAAGTAACGGAGCGCGTTACTTCCGGGTTTTGCCACTTGCGCACTCCAAATGACGTCACACGCATGCACGGAAGCGGCAAATTGCAAACCGCGCAGACACAGTTTGCGTTCGCTTCAGGATGCGAACGGGGCTCCGGAACGGATCCCGTTCGCATCCAGAGGTACCACTGTACAGTGGTACTTCGGGTTAAGTACTTAATTCGTTCCGGAGGTCCGTTCTTAACCTGAAACTGTTCTTAACCTGAAGCACCACTTTAGCTAATGGGGCCTCCCGCTGCCGCCGCGCCGCCAGAGCACGATTTCTGTTCTCATCCTGAAGCAAAGTTCTTAACCTGAAGCACTATTTCTGGGTTAGTGGAGTCTGTCACCTGAAGCGTATGTAACCTGAAGCGTCTGTAACCCGAGGTACCACTGTACATGGTTCTTCTATTTGATTCTCACAACCACCCTGTGAGGTAAGTTAGGACGAGAGCCAGGGACTGGCCCAAGGTCACTCTTCACGGCCGAGAGAAGAGTTGGATCCTGGTCACCTGACACTCTCAACTGCTACGTCACACTGGCTCTCAAGAGATTACACTTCACTGTGTACCCAGTGAGGTCAACCCACGCCAGTCTCTGCCGCCTCATCTCAAGAGGCCACTGGAGACCCCGGGGGATTTACCTTTGTCCGCTCGCAGGCCTGTGGTAGGTGTGCTGGCCAGGTGCTTCCGGTGGCCACCATCCGTGTGGGGAATCTGCAGGGAGAACGAGTGGCACTGGTCAGTTCACCTCTGATAGCTAAAGGAAATCGAAGACCCGCCCCAGTGCCCAGGAGTCTTGGCAGATGGCGAGCTCAGTTTGCCCAGCACTTTTCTGCCAAAGAGGAGCCTCGACGCGGCTGGCTGCTTACCGTGGTACTGCCATTCCAGGATGAGGAACTCAGAGGCTTCCTGCCCCTCACCGCTCGCTTCCTCCCCCTAAGGGAAAACATATACAACCCATCAGGCCGGATCAGGCTAAGAATGCTCCCATTGCAATCATGTCCCAACCCCAAACTCTGTGTCCGAGCCAGGCAAAGCCAATAAATAATAATAATAATAATAATAATAATAATAATAATAATAATAATAATAATAATAATAAAATTTATTATTTATACCCCACTCATTTGGCTAAGTTTCCCCAACCACTCGGGGCGGCTTCCAACAGAATATTAAAAACACAATAAAATATCAAACATTAAAAACTTCCCTAGACAGGGCTGCCTTCAGATATCTTCTAAACATCAGATACTGTAGTTGTTTATTTCCTTGACATCTGGGGGGGAGGGAGTTCCACAGGGCGGGTGCCACTACTGAGAAGGCCCTCAGCTTGGTTCCCTGTAACCTCACTTCTCGCAGGGAGGGAACCCCCAGAAGGCCCTAGGAGCTGGACCTCAGTGTCTGGGCTGAACGATGGAGGTGGAGATGCACCTTCAGGTATACTGGACCGAGGCCGTTCAGGGCTTTAAAGGTCAGCACCAACACTTTGAATTGTGCTTGGAAACGTACTGGGAGCCAATGTAGGTCTTCCAGGACCAGAGTTATATGGTCCCAGTGGCTACTCCCAATCACCAGTCTAGCTACCGCATTCTGGATTAATTGTACTTTCCAGGTCACCTTTAAAGGTAGCCCCACGTAGAGCGCATTGCAGTAGTCCAAGCGGGAGATACCGTATTTTTCGCCCTATAGGACGCACCGGCCCATAGGACGCACCTAGTTGTTGTTGTTTTTTTTTTGGGGGGGGAAATCAAGGAAATTTTTTTTATCCCCCCCCCCCAGGTTTGCGCAGACATCCCCAAGCTAGAAGAGCCAGCCCCCAGATCAGGTCGGGGAATAGCGGGGTAGCGGCGCTCCGCCTCCCCGCTATCCCGCGAGCTTGTGGGGCTGGCGGAGGGGGGGGAGAGAAGCAAGCTTGCTTCTCCCCCCCCCCCGCCAGCCTCCAGATCAGGTCGGGGAATAGTGGGGTGGCAGCGCTGCGCCTCCCCGCTGTCCCCCGAGCTTTTGGGCTGCAGGCTGCTGCCCGCAAGCCTTGCGAGCCCGCGGGACCTCCCGCCGGGCTTGCAAGGCTTGCGGATAGCTTCCTGAAGCCTGGAGAGTGAGTGAAGCTCTCCAGGCTTCAGCGAAAGCCTGCATTCGCCCCATAGGACGCACACACATTTCCCCTTCATTTTTGGAGGGGAAAAAGTGCGTCCTATAGGGCGAAAAATACGGTAACTAGAGCATGCACCACTCTGGCGAGACAGTCTGCAAGTAGGTAGGGTCTGAGGCTGCATACCAAATGGAGCTGGTAGACAGCTGTCCTAGATTCCTAGTCCTGACCTTCCTCGTATGAACGGTGTGTGTGTGTGTGTGTGTGTGTGTGTGTGTGTGTGTAACTTGCTTGGCAATGGGAATTTTTGCCGCAGCTTTATCAGATTCGCTTCTGCTCCCATAAGGACTGGAAACTTGCTTTTTAAAGTTAAGTGTGAGGTTTTGGCCGGAAGCGGCTGGCCATTCCAGCACAGCATAGAAGGTAGACTGCTTTGCATCAGGCTGGGCCTCCCCCTGCCCCACCTGTCAGGGAAGAGTTAGAAGTTTCCAGTTTCTCAGAGGGAGAAAGCATTCCCCAAGGGGGGAAGGAGAGCAGTGAATCTAATAGAAGAGAACAGGAGGAACAACAGGGAGGGACCGGCTGTTCCCAGGAAAGGCAAGGGTTCAGTTCTAGCTCAGATTCGGAGGAGGGGAGATACAGGCCAGCTCTAGCCAGGAGGCTAGAAAAAAGAGTGGGAAAACAAAGGGAAGGGCGCGTTCGACATTTTGAGAGTGGCTGGTCACGGAGAAGCAGAGCTCAGAAGGTATCTGAAAGAAGTGACTCTGAGGAATAATAGTTAAGAACCGTTTATAAGATTGTTTTGTTAATACGCAATAAAAAGTTTTATAAAAGAATAAGAAGCGTTTGTGTGGTGATCTGAAGAGGACAACAACCAGGCCTGGCGCCACCTTCCTTACCTTGGGGCAGCAGGCTCAGAGTAATCGTCCAGTTCGCTCCCTGAGCTTGCGGATGAGCGCCGGCTGCGGAAGCTTTCCACTGCAGGAAAAGAGCGTAGGGTGAGATCAGGTGAGGCAAAGACCCTTTTGCACCCGCAAAGTCACCCAAACGCTGCGACGTCCCTGTGTAAAGTGGCTCTCGGAACATATAAACCAGTCATAATGGGCAAAAAGAAAGCAAACTACAGTGGTGCCTCGCAAGACGAAAAGAATCCGTTCCGCGAGTCTCTTCGTCCTGCGGTTTTTTCGTCTTGCGAAGCAAGCCCATTGACGGCTTAGCGGATTAGCGCTATTAGCGGCTTAGGGGCTTAGCGGATCAGCTGTTAAGCGGCTTAGCGGATCAGCTGATAAGCGGCTTAGCGGCTTAGAAAAAGGGGGGGAAGGGAAAAAAACCCGCAGGAACTCGCAAGACATTTTCGTCTTGCGAAGCAAGCCCATAGGAAATTCGTTTTGCGAAGCACCTCCAAAACGGAAAACCCTTTCGTCTAGCGAGTTTTCCGTCTTGCGAGGCATTCGTCTTGCGGGGCACCACTGTATAAATACCGTTAACTAAAGCACCTACGAGAATCTCTCCTTGCTGATCTACTGTGAAGCCTGCTATAATGTCACGGGATGTTCACAGATATTTCGAAGGTTCAGGGCAAAGCAGACAGCAAGAGAACACAGCTGTTGTAAGGGCAAGATGGGAGGCAAAGAGAACAGGACGGGCTGTGCACTGCGGACAAGGAAGGAGCAGAGAGGAGGCAGGAGAGATGGGGGGAGCGATGGCGAGGAAAGTGAATTTTCCATTAGGACTAACAAAGCAAGAGGATAATGGACGGAAACATCTCTGCACGTCAGCTCCAACTCATGTATTCTTTTTTCAACTGCTATTTTATATTTCAAAATATTTATTGCGATTTCAAACTGTTGTGAGCACGTGCAGAAAGAGGGCAGGGCAGGTATGGATGCCGTTGGCGGAAATAAGGCAAGTTTGCATGTACAGGGGTGCGGGGAATGTTCAGAACCGAGTAAAAAGCTAATTTCCCCAAACAAACAAGCATCTCCACACACTGTCACTTTTGCTTGAGCTGTATTCATTTAGCACCAGCCAGGCATCGAAGAGGAGAGCTCACAAGCCAGTTTGCTCAATTCGAGAAGCAGCCGCAGAAGGGACTTGGAAGGCTCAAAGACTCTGGCCTGGGCCCTCTGCCTTTCTCTGCTAGACTCCTGCAATCCCCTCTTCTCTGGCCTTCCCTTGTCTCACCTTTAATTGCCTCCAATCTAGCTGGCAACTTCCTGTTGCTCTAATCCTATGATCACCCTGCTTCCTGTACCCTGCTTCCTGTACGCTCCACGGGCTTCCTGTATGCTCCCAGATCCAGCACAAGTTCCTAGTCCCTACCCCCTCTTCAGATCTACTCCTAAGTTGTCCAAAGGTCCCCTGCTCCATTGTTTATAGCCCAGCTCCCCCCCCCACAAAGAGCTTAAGGTGGTGTACATCGTTCTCCGCCTAGATCCGTTTTATCCCCACAACAATGCTGTGAGGCAGATGAGGTTGAGAGGCAGTGACTGGGCCAGTGTCACCCAGCGAGATTCAATATGGGGGGGGGGGGACTTGAACCCTGGTCTCTCCCAGGTCCTGGTCTGACACTCTCACTGGTGCAGCAGCCCTGGCTCTCTCTAACCGAAGGACCCCTGGCGTTTTCTCCCTTGCAGTCTGCTTCCAGAGAACCTTACTTCACCCATGTCCCACCTTAAAGTGAAGCCTTTGCCACAACCCCCTAGTTCCCATTCTGACCTGTAACCCAGCCTAGGATGAAAATATGCGAAATCGATTGCCTGTTCCCCCCACGTACGCCTGCCCACTTCCCTCTCCACCTACAACTGAGGTTTTGGAAGCTCCTCGAGGCAGGGACCCGACGCCTGGCGCCTCCATGCTGCTGCGTGCGTCATTTGCGCAGCACACGAAACAGGGAGCAAGGTCCCAGCGAGACGCACCTGAAGAACTCCTGCCCCGGCTTTTCCCGAGACCGCTGGTGCTGAAAGCTGATGGGCCCCTGGACTGCAGGCGGTGGCACCAACCGCTGGGCGGGGTGTCTCCCATCCCCCGCCGCAGGCATCGCTCTCTGGAGGGAGACAGGACAAATTAGCCCAAACAGCGCCGTTCGCCCTTGCCTGGATCCTGCAGCCGCCAGGGTTGGGGGAGCGGCAGGGAGAGGCAGACCCTGGAGGCGAGCGACTCACTTTTTCTGCTCCGCTTCCTTCTGCTTCCTCTCCTTGGCCTTCACAAAGGCGGTGGGGTCAAAGCGTGGTGCCCGGGGTCCTACAGGGAAGGAGAGGGAAAGAGGGTGGTCAAGGAGGAAGGGCATCTTATGGCAGTTCTGTTCTGCGGAGCATAAGGGACCTGGTCTGTTTACAGGGCAGAAGCTCCCTGTGCCCAGTTCTGGGTTGACTTTGTGCCCAAGGCAAAGACAGCCTTGCAAAAAAAGGCAAGGATTTGCTTTGCCTGCGGAGAGTTAAGAAGCCCGTCATTCTTCGCACAAGGTGGGATGTGGATTCTAGCTTTGGGGACATCGTGCTTAGACAAGGTCCTGAGGGCTCCTCCATTCCACAATTGTGGGATTTTAACTATGGCACAGTTCTCGGCTTCAAAAACCGGCAAGCAAGTTTCTAGCCCCTACTGTTGGAAAGTCAAGCATGGCAGCAAGAACGCCTCTGAATATGAGCTACTGGGGAACCCTGATGGGAGCGTGCTCTGCTCTGCTCCTGGGCTGGCCACCATGAGGACAAAGTGCTGGATTAGACGAGCCTTTGACCTGATCATAAATTCACAGAGTTGGAAGGGACCACACGGGTCATCTAGTCCAAGCCTTGCAATGCAGGATTTTTTTGCCCAAGGTAGGGCTTAAACCCACAACCTTGAGATCAAGAGTCACAGGCTCTACCAACTGAGCTATCCCTGGGCTAAGGCTCTTCTAACATGTAGAGTACCATATTTTTCACTCTATAAGACGCATTCGACCATGCCGCACCTAGTTTTTAGGAGAGGAAAACAAGAAATAAGACGTCTTCTGAACGAAGAGGGAGTGCTCCTCCCTCTTCGCTCAGGAGGCTTTGCAGAGCTATCTCTGAAGCCAGTGCGCACCGATCCCGCTTGCTCTCCTGGCTTCAGAGAAAGCAAGCCTCCCAGGTTTTCCCCGACCTCCCACAAGAGCCGTGCGCTCTTTAAAGGGAGCGCGGCTCTTGGGGGCTTTTCTGGGAGGTAGGGGAAGGGACAGAGCCGCACCTCCTGCAAAAGCCACGGATAGCTGTGCGAAGCCTCCGCAGGACAGCGGGATGAAGGCTCCCGGCTCGCCGGCGGAAGCTTCGTGCGGCTAAGCCAGAACAGCCAGAGAGAGGGAGCTGCGCAGCGCTCCCTCTCGCTGTTCTGGCTTCTGGGATAGCCCGCGCAGCCTGCATTCGCTCCATAAGACGCACACACATTTCCCCTTACTTTTTAAGAGGGGAAAAGTGCGTCTTATAGAGCGAAAAATACGGTATCTCAGAAGCAAGAGATGCGGTGTCAGAAGAGTAGTTTCGCGAGCTGCAATACTTGACTCCGGCCCTCCCCCTCAGATCTAGCAGATAAAACAAAACATGTGCTGAAAAAGGCGGCTTTACTTGCCTGGCACCTTGAGAAGAAGAAGAAGAGTTTGGATCTGTTGGTAACTCAGAGGCAGGCAGGGAACGCATAATGTGGCCTGCTCCTTTCTGTGCCCAGCACACCCCCTTCGAAGGAGGTTTCTCCTTCCCAGCAGCCACTGCGCCAGGCAGGCCTGGTGCCAGGGAACGGGGGGTGCATGGTGAGGGTGACCCACCCCTCTCACCTGTAGGAGACGGGGACTGTCGAGGGAGGCGGCCCTGGCTCCCGCTGCGCCCCTCCCTGGAGGTGGACCTCTGCCGGCTAGGCCCCCAGGCGCCGCTGCGCTCCCGGGAGTTCGAGCGCTCCTCCGAGGTGGAGCGGCGGACGTCTCTCTTCTTGGTGCTGCCTCGGGACAGGGTGGGGTGCGCAAAATTGCGAGGGGGCGCGGGGTGGTTCTGGGGAGATGGTCCGGAAGGGGTGAAGCGCCTGGGGAGGGGAGAGAAAGGAACGCCTTCAGCTAGAGGGGTGGGTTTGTGTTTGGCATAGAAACCGCTGCCTTTGACAGCAAAGCAGAGCGGCCGAGGGGTCAGGAGTGCTCACCCTTTCTTGTACAAGGCCAGCTCGTTGGTCAGGTTCTTCACGCGAATCCGGAGGCTCCTCTCTGTCGCTTTCATCTCCGCCAGCTGCAGTGGGCAGAAAGATCTCTTTTTGGGCCTTGTGTTAAGGCTCAGGCTGAATAATTTGGGGGGGGGGGGAATATTAAAGCAGAATCGGTACCTAGGAGTCCAGGGTGGATATTTGTAGAATGTGATCATTTCGCATTTTATGCATTGTGACTTGCTATTTTTGTTGATTATAGTTTAGCAATTATTTATTGTACAGTGGTACCTCGGTTTTCAAATATAATCTGTTCCGGAAATCCGTTCTGAGTTCCAAAACGTCTGAAAACTGAAAGTGGAAGCCTCAAAACAGAAGCCACTTTTCTTGTTTGACTTTTGAGGCGCGTTCAAAAACCGAGAAACCACTGTAACTGCTAAGAGTGAATTTCTGTTTAATTACTATTTACTGATAATTTGAGAGTAATGCTATCATGTACTATTACGTTCCAATGGATTACTGAATATTACCTTACTTGCTGCAAGTTGCTTAAAGTTATGTTTTTATTATGACTTTGCTGAATAGTGGTAGCTCGGGTTACAAACACTTTGGGTTACAAACTCCACTAACCCGGAAGTAGTACCTCAGGTTGAGAATTTTGCCCCAGGATGAGAACAGAAATTGTGCACCGGCGCACAGTAGCAATGGGAGGCCCCATTAGTGAAAGCACGCCTCAGATTAAGAATGGAACTCCGGAATGAATTAAGTTTGTAACGTGAGGTACCACTGTATTGAATTTGATTATTCTAAGGCAGGGGTCAGCAATTATATATATATATATATATATATATATATATATATATATATGCAGGTTTTGGTGTCCTCGGGTGTCTTCCCGTGTAAAAGTTGGGGTGTCTAGGCGACGTTTCGACGAGGTCTCACTCGTCATCTTCAGGCTGGTGCTTTCGGCTTCTTGTTACTGGAACAGAGCAGGATCTCAGTGTTTGAGTTCCTATAAATACTGTAGAGGGGGTGTGGTGTATAGCCTCCAATGTTCTGGGCAGAGAGGAAGTTCCCAGGCTAGTGTGCCTTTTCTTCTTTTGTTCCTTAATTACTTGAGAGATATCTTGAGTGATTTCTTGAGTGATATCCTGAGTACCACTTAGGTGGGTCATTAGGTGTGGATTAGTTGTTAAAGTCTTTGTGTCTTGACCTCTTGAACTTTGTGAAGAGTTTTCTTGAGAAGATGGCTGTACTGTATATATATATATATATATATATATATATATATATATATATATATTGGGGGGGGGGGAATGAACAAATCCCTATGCCCCACAAATAACCCAGAGATGCATTTTAAGTAAAAGGACACATTCTGCTCATGTAAAAACACGCTGATTCCTGGACCGTCCGCGGGCCGGATTTAGAAGGTGACTGGGCCGGATCCGGCCCCCAGGCCTTAGTTTGCCTACCCATGTTCTGAGGCGTGTGATCTTTGTTGCATGTTTTGTCATAAACCGCCTTGCACAGAGTAATATAGAAAGGAAGTATGCAAATAAAAATTGAATGAAATGAAGGAGATGGTGGTTCTAGGGGTTCCTAGTCTTGGAGGAAGGCTGGCCGTCCCTCCCTCTCTCCTCACCCACCAGTCCCACAGCTCTTGTCGGAGGGCAGAGAGAAGCCTTGCCCTTTCCACCAAGGGTGGGCAGATTCCAGGCTTGTTCAATCTTTGGCGTTTTTCTACCTCGGACCCCCAAAATGAAGTGGAAAGGACGCAGTGGGAATTAAAGACCAGGAGGTGCCTCTGAGCACATCCCATGCCTAAGGATTTGTTTTCAGTAGCAGAGCTGAGCTCGGACAAGCGCTTCCGCACTGAGGTCTTTCTCCTTTCAGTAGTCTGATATAGCCCTCTCCCCAACCCGCCCAGTGGAACGAGGATCCTGTAAGTTGGTCCCTTACCTTTCCCGCCCCGACCTGGCCACAGTGGTCCATGCGACGGGCACCTCCAGGCTGGACTACTGTAATTCGCTCTATCCAGGGCTGCCCTTGAAGCTGTCCCAGAAACTCCAGCGGGTGCAGAATGCTGCAGCGAGGCTCCTCACGGGGTCTCTGCCATGGGAGCATATTCACCCAGTGCTTTTCCAGCTGCACTGGCTCCCGGTGGAGTACAGGGTCAGATTTAAGGTGCTGCTTTTGACCTATAAAGCCCTTCACGGCCTAGGACCCTCGTACCTACGGGACTGCCTCTCCCAGTATGCCCCACGGAGAGCCTTAAGGTCCATAAATAGCAACACCCTAGAGGTCCCAGGCCCTAAGGAAGTTAGATTAGCTTCAACCAGTGCCAGGACCTTTTCAACTCTGGCTCCGACCCGGTGGAACGCTCTGCCTCATGAGACCAGGGCCCTGCAGGATCGGATTTCTTTCCACAGGGCCTGTAAGACAGAGTTGTTCCGCCTGGCCTTTGGCTTGGAGCCAATTTGATTCCCTCCTTCCCTCTCTTTCTTTTTTCTTTTCCTTTCTCCTCCTGTGATGAGGCTACATTTTAATATTTTAATGTTTCAATATTTTAATGTTGTATTTTAATTTTGTTTTTAAGTTGTAATCATTTAACTTGTTTTTATTATTGCTTGTTAGCCACCCTGAGCCCGGCCTTGGCTGGGGAGGGCGGGGTATAAATAAAAATTATTATTATTATTATCATTAAGGCCCAGCCCACCTCGTCGGCAAGCTGCCGGCTCTCCTGCAGGCGCTTGTTAGCGATCCGCTGGTGCTTCGCTCTCTCCTTGGTCAGCTCCTCCTCGAGGCTCTGCACGACCTTCTTGAGGATCTTGACCTCCTTCAAGGCGCTGCTCTTGTTGGTGAGCTTCAGCTCCTCCTGAAGGCCCAGCAAGACTGTCTCCACTGACTGTTTCTCCTCCAAGGTGTGCTGGAGCCTGAAAAAGGGAGCGTCGGGACAGGATCAGCGGTAGCCGAGAGAGAATCTCTTCCGTGGAAGGCTTTAGACCTGAGCTTTCCTGCACCTGAGGTTTGCAAAAGGTTGTTTAAGCGCTAAAAGGTGGGTTTGCAAAGCCACTTTTGTCTTTAGACGTCTGGCAAAAAAAACACTCCTCTTTTCCCAGGCCTATGGCTATTAAATAATCTAAAGTGTGGGGCAGAGGACTGTTATTATGATGACTAATTTACGTGTCAGCATACTTTTTATTATTGATGTTCTGTAATGTGATTTTAATGTTGTACTCACCACTCTGGGATCTTTCGATAAAGGGCGGTATATAAATTGAATTAATCATCATCATTAATTCAAGGAAAGAGCAGCTGCACTCCTGCTTCACTGCTTTTCCTGACTGATATTGTAAAATGTCTGGCGTGTCTTTTTGTCAGCATCGCCCTTGAGCCAGTGTCACCAACTGGACTCATGCACTTCAACCCCGACTGGGCTAGGCGAGCTGGGTAGCACTTCCAGAGACCACCTTCTAGACAGGAACAGGTCAAAGTGCTGTGGACTCACAGCTTAGAGTTGTGAGCACCGGATTCACTCCAACAAGAAGACAGTTGTTGCACAGCAGAGTATAGCAGAGCATAAGCAACTCGGAGAGCAGCTCTGTAGAATATCTTCTTTATTCTATCTACAACTACAGTGGTGCCCCGCAAGTCGAACGCCTCGCAAGACGGAAAACCCGCTAGACGAAAGGGTTTTCCGTTTTGGAGGCGCTTCGCAAAACGAATTTCCCTATAGGCTTGCTTCGCAAGACGAAAATGTCTTGCGAGTTCCTGCGGGGGTTTTTCCCCTCCCCCGTATCTGTTGGCCACTGTGAGAACAGGATCCTGATGGGCCATTGGTGTGACCCAGCAGGATTTGAATTACGTATGTTGATATCCAGTGTCCTGGGCCCAGAAAATCCTCCTGGCCCCTTAGAGCTCAGAAGCAAGCCTTGATAGTTAAGAGCAGGGGTCAGCAAACTTTTTCAGCAGGGGACCGGTCCACTGTCCCTCAGACCTTGTGGGGGGCCGGACTATATTTTTTTGGGTGGTGAACGAATTCCTATGCCCCACAAACAACCCAGAGATGCATTTTAAATAAAAGGACACATTCTACTCATGTAAAAACACCAGGCAGGCCCCACAAATAACCCAGAGATGAATAAAAGGACACATTCTACTCATGTAAAAACATGCTGATTCCTGGACTGTTTGCAGGCCGGATTTAGAAGGTGATTGGGCCGGATTCGGCCCCTGGACCTTATTTTGCCTACTCGTGGCCAGTGGCGTAGCGTGGGTTGTCAGTGTCAGCATCGCCCTTGAGCCAGTGTCACCAACTGGACTCATGCACTTCAACCCCGACTGGGCTAGGCGAGCTGGGTAGCACTTCCAGAGACCACCAGGTCGAAGTGCTGTGGACTCACAGCTTAGAATTGTGAGCACTGGATTCACTTCCACAATACAGTCGTCGCACAGCAGAGTATAGCAGAGTCTAGCAGTGTATAGACAACTCGAAGAGCAGCTCTGTAGAATATCTCCTTTTATTCTATAACTACAACTATATTATATATACAGAGCTAAATAGGTCTAAGCATAAATGAATGCTGCACTGAGTGTCTGCAGCTGCTCTTAGCAGCAACCTTATCTCTACACACGATCTCTAACACTCAGTCTCTCTCTCTCTCTCTCTCCCCGACACACTGACTGACTGACTGACTGACTGACTGACTTGGTGCTGGTGCTGAATGAGTGGAAAGCAGAACACTGCTCCTCCTCTCCGGAGAATCAGCAGACTCGTCAGGAGATTCTTGGATATGGGAGAGGTGAAATCTCCTCACTTTTAAGGAGACACGCCAGAACTGTAATAGAAGCTCCTCTCGCTGGGTGTGGTTCCCTCTATGGATGAATGAGAAGCTTAGCTTTGCCTGTCTAGCAAGTCTTAGCTGCTATGCTGAAGTGCTGATCTGCTGTTCATAAATAAATACAACTGTCACAGTTCTCCTGACTCCTGCTGGTTCCTGGTAATAGGGCAGACCTGTTGCACCATTTTCTTGCACAGTGACCTCCTTCTCAAACCCATGAGATGGTGCAGAGTTTGCTTCACTGCCACTTCAATACTTGACCTTGTTTGGATTTTCGGGCCGAGGAATTTAGACTTAATTTGGATTGTTTGCTCTTTGATTGTTTGCTCAAGACAGTTAAGCTGTCTTGAACGTTTTTATAGGGAAGCAACAGATCAAGGTGGTAGATTTAAGGGTTGTATTTTAAATCAGTAGGGATCAGTCAGGTCAGAACAATGCTTTGAGGAGGAAAACTGACTCCAAAGAAGCATTTACGTGCCCGTGATCACAAATAGTTCTTGAGTCATAGCTGTCAACTTTTCCCTTTTCTTGCAAGGAATCCTATTCAGAATAAGGGAATGTCCCTTAAAAAAGGGGAAATGTTGACAGCTATGCCTTGAGTATCTCCCCCTCCCTACAAAATCCCAACACCTCCCACTTTCCCTGGTACCTGGGAAAGAACCCAGCAGTTCCAAGAAGCACTTCAAACCCCCATTTCCTGGTGCCACAGATATCCTGGTTCCTAAATGCCGGAACAGCAAATTCAGAAGGCCGCATTGATGTCTCCTGCAGAGAGCAGCTGCCTGATATAACTCAAGTTACACCCCCCCCCCGCATCCCCCACTCACTCGTCACGAAGCCGGCGGATCTCAGCATCTCTGAAATCCTTGCTTGGCTTTGCCTTCAGCAGGGCTAGCTCCTCCTTGAGCTCCCGGATCACCTTCTGCAGCACGACAGGATCCGGCTTGCCCATGTAAGGGAGGGGGAGCGGGTAATGGATCCTGCCGGGAAACAAGGAAACGCAAGTCGTGACCCCCTGCACTGCACCTCGCTGCAGACAGGAGCAAATGTCAAGGGGTTGGTTCTGGTGCTTAACAGGCCAGGCAGACACTCTGTTTGACTAGGAGGGCAGAGGCCCCCTCCCAAGAGGGGATAGGCTAGCAACCCCTGGGGCTTCCTGCCTCCCTGTCCAGAAGAGACAGCCAAAACCAACCCACAAAATGGGAAAGCAGTTCCCTGTAACTGCTACCAATAAGGTAAAGGTAAAGGGACCCCTGACCGTTAGGTCCAGTCGTGGCCGACTCTGGGGTTGCGGCGCTCATCTCGCTTTATTGGCCGAGGGAGCTGGCGTACAGCTTCCGGGTCATGTGGCCAGCATGACTAAGCCGCTTCTGGCGAACCAGAGCAGCGCACGGAAACGCCGTTTACCTTACCGCTGGAGTGGTACCTATTTATCTACTAGAAATTTGACGTGTTTTTGAACTGCTAGGTTGGCAGGAGCTGGGATCGAGCAATGGGAGCTCACACCATTGCGGGGATTCGAACCGCCGACCTTCTGATTGGCAAGTCCTGGGCTCTGTGGTCTAACCCACAGCGCCACCCGTGTCCCAACTGCTACCAATATTGAATGCTTATTCCTCTGCATATCCCTGCAATTCAGCCTTTGCCAAGCTGAGGCCTTCTAGCCGCTTTGAACTACAATTCCCATAAGCCCCAGGTGGGTGTAGTCCAAAGCGTCTGGAAGGCCCCAGCTTGGCAAAGATGGCTGTGGTCCTTTATCTTCCCCTCTATTCTTGCTTTGGGAAAAGGGGGGCAGCTCCCTGGACAGTCCTGGGCTAAGAGATAAGAAGGGCCTTTGCTCCCGTCTCGTTGTTTGCTGTTTTCAAAGCAAAAAGGAGCAATGCAAAGCACCCTGGTCTTCCGCCTCCTCCTTCCTCCCACACAGCAAAGGGAAGGACTGGTTTCATTAGCTGCTTCCCTCCAAGTTATAAGGTTATGCAGTTTCTCTTGCAGTCCCACAGCTCTTACAAGATACTTGGGTCTTCCAAAAGGGCCAGGTTCACCTGTCCCCATCGCACCTCCAATAAATCTGTGGCTGGCTATGGGGCCTTTGGGTGAATATTTAGCTACAAATGAGCTGCCCTCCGTTTCCCCAAGCCCCCTTCTCACCCCAAGGCTCCCTGTGGGTCATGCAATCGGGATTCTAATTTCACCTGTCAAATTCCACCGAGTAGATCAAGATGAGGTAGCGCTTGGAGCTCAGTGGGGAGTTTTTGGCAGCCGCCGTGTGGCGGGGACCCACTCCAATCTTCCTGTTCCTCAACAACTCCAGGTCTGTATAAGTGAGGAGGTCCAGAGTGACCGACTCGCTGCTCTGTAGGGAAAAAGCCCACACAATCAGAACTACATCAAGGACGGTTTACACAGCCAGTCCTTATCGTGGAAGAAGTGACTCTTGGACTAGGGAAGGACAGAAATTCAAGACAGAAAGGGGACCACGGTGGCAGGATTTAAGATGCAGGAAACTGGCAGGGCATGTTGTAGAAACACTGTAAGTCGTAAAAGCAGGGGGGGAAAGATGAAACATATAAAGGAGGCCTGGCATTCTGGGGGTCCCTTCTCAAACCTGGTGCCTGCCAGATGTTTCAGACTACAACTCCCATCAGCAACAGCCACATTAGATTGACGTCCCCCCCATTATTTACTTATTAATGTGTCAAAACAAAACAAAATAAATAAAATGAATAAAATACCTTCCAGTAGCACGTTAGAGACCAACTAAGTTAGTTATTGGTATGAGCTTTCGTGTACGCTTCTTCACATCTGAAGAAGTGTGAATGCACACAAAAGCTCATACCAATAACTAGCTTAGTTGGTCTCTAACGTGCTACTAAGGGACACGGGTGGCACTGTGGGTTAAACCACAGAGCCTAGGACTTGCCAGTCAGAAGGTTGGCAGTTCGAATCCCTGTGACGGGGTGAGCTCCCGTTGCTCAGTCCCTGCTCCTGCCAACCTAGCAGTTTGAAAGCACCTCAAAGTGCAAGTAAATAAATAGGTACCGCTCTGGCGGGAAGGTAAACGGCGTTTCCGTGCGCTGCTCTGGTTCGCCAGAAGCAGCTTAGTCATGCTGGCTACATGATCCAGAAGCTGTACGCCGGCTCCCTCGGCCAATAAAGCGAGATGAGCGCTGCAACCCCAGAGTCGGTCACGACTGGACCTAATGGTCAGGGGTCCCTTTACCTTTACCGTACTACTAGAAGGTATTTTTTATTTATTTATATTTTGTTTTGTTTCAACTACGGCAGACCAACATGGCTACCGACCTGATATTAATGTGTGTTTATGTTTGTTTGTTTTTTAAAGATTGAGGCTTTTATCTGCCGTTTTCACACCCAGGAGAGGACTATAGACGAAGAAATCTCCCAGATGCCCACCTGTGGAATGCATGGCTGGTGGCAGGGGTGAAGGGACCAAAGGGAGAGGAAGCTTAGGAAAGTGGCAATGCTCAAGAAGTCTGAGGAACTCTGCCCGAGACACATTTCCATAGACTTTTCCATGGCTGCCCCAAAGCCAAACTGAGCCTCACCTGAGAAAGGGCCGACTCTAGCATGCTGCAGAAGATCCCAAACTGCTTGAAATTCCCAGTCTTGTGAGTGAGGTCTTCAATGACTGGAAGAAAAGGGAAAACATAAGAGATGCTGATTTTGGCATGGATGCCAAAGACACGGGGCTTCAAGCGCCCAGCAGGGACAAAGCAGAGCCAGAAGGGCAAATGCAGAGGGCAGCTGGCTCATCTCTGCATGTGCCTGATAGTCAAAGCAGAGAAAGGCGGTGTTTGGTTTCCCATCTAGCAGCACAGTGTAGCTGGGCTTTTAAAAAATGCATTTCGCAGCTCTTCCCCCTCCCAAGCTGTTCACATCAGCACAGCTTCCTCAGTGTCAGATTCATTACTCACAAGCAGCATCAAACTCCCCCCGCCACTGGTCCGTGGTGAGCCGGTCCTCCACTTCGACTTCCAGAAGGTTCCCGTCCACCGACATCCGGACGATGTGCTCAACGCCACGGAAAACATAGTCCGCTTGCAGCCCGTGCAGCTTGGCCATGTTGCGACCAGCAATCTCTCTGCCCGCCTCACAGGGCAGAAAGTGGGCAGCCTTGAACAACAGCCTTATTGTCTATGTGGGGGGAAACAAGAGCCCGGAAGTTTATCAGCAGGGTGTGAAGCAATCACAATATCACACACAGACACTGTTACGATATGGATGCAATGCAGCTGCAAAGTGCTAGCTTGAAAAGTAAACATGATGGGAATGTTGGGACTTTCCGTGGGAAACAGAGGGACAGTCAACTCACAGTGCGAAGCACACCGGAATTAGCTCAGAGTGTAATATGAGCTCTTCCGTTTGTTCCTGTCCCGGAAGTACAGGAAGTGTTTGTTTACTGCACTGCTGGAGTTTGAAGAGAGCAGTCACGTTTTTTGTAATGCTGCAAAGACAGAAATAAAGGCATGTAAATACGTTTCTGTCTATCTCTTTCCCCTGCCAGGGGGCAGGGAAGAGGGAGTGTGTTCTTCTCACGTTTGAGAAGAATCGCCTATCGAGACCTCGCCTGGATCTTGCTGGGGAATGCAGCCAGGGAGGTCAACAGGGAATCAAGCAGGGTGCCTGGGAGAGTTGCCAGTTCCTCCTGATAAGAGGCTTGAATCCCCGACAGACATACACATCAGATGTCCCTTGGACGATGGTTTCTCCCACCCCACAGGTTCAGAATTAAGAAAAATGTTTCTGCCAGGAGAGAATGGCCAGTAACTGAGAACTGTTAATTTTTCTGTCTCCCCCATAGTGTCCGAGAGTCACTTAATGCCATTTTCCTCAATTTGTCTCATGGCCCAGTGTGGCCACGACTGACCAGACTGATGGAGGGACAGAGCTGGATTCAGTGAGATTGGGAAAACATAGAAAAATAAGGAGAGACAAGTGGGAGGGGAAATGGGATGCAAATCTAAATACAGTGGTGCCGCGCAAGACGAACGCCTCACAAGACGGAAAACCCGCTAGACGAAAGGGTTTTCCGTTTTGGAGGCGCTTCGCAAAACGAATTTCCCTATGGGCTTGCTTCGCAAGACGAAATGTCTTGCGAGTTCCTGCGGGTTTCCCCCCTTTCCCTAAGCCACTAAGCCGCTTATCAGCTGATCCGCTGATAAGCCTCTTAACAGCTGATCCGCTAAAAGCCACTAAACCGCTAATAGCGCTAAGCCGCTAAGCTGTCAATGGGCTTGCTTCGCAAGACGGAAAAACCGCTAGACGAAGAGCCTCAGGGAACGGATTAATTTCGTCTTGCGAGGCACCACTGTAATGGCAGCAAGGGACTGAAAAGCTCCACCCAGAGGATCTGCAACAGGGATAGGGAAACTGTGATAATAAGCGTAATGGTGGATTAATTAGCATCAAATTACGGTATCTTTGTAGGTTCCCCATGTCCGAGGCAGGAAGCTGGACTTGACCGGCCTTTCGCCTGACCCAGCCACGCTATCCATATATTTTTAACTGGGGGGGTGGGGACTTCAATTAGCATTTAGCAGTGACAAGGAGGGGATAATTACCCTTAAGGGCAGGAGATGCTTGGCATTAATGGCAGGAGGCAATATTGGGAGTGACTGGAGAAAGCAGCCTTCCTATGGTCTTAAGAGGGAGGGCGTTAATTAGCATTAACTGGGGGCAGGGCTACTGTTTGGGGTCGGAATCAGGATTCTTAAGCTTTTAGTGGGCGTTAATTAGCAAAAATTAGCATTCATTGTGGGAGGGGCTATTGTTTGGGGGTCTGAGGCACAGCTGTCAACTTTTCCCTTTTCTTGCGAGGAATAAGGGAATTTCCCTTAAAAAAAGGGAAACGTTGACTGCTATGGTCTTCTCCTCCTCCGGCAATCTTTACCAAACTTTAGTTTATGGTTGCCATCCATTTTTGATTTTAATTAATTTTTATAATGTTTTTATAATGTTGCACTGTTTTAGTGTTGTTAGCCGCCCTGAGCCCGGCTTCGGCTGGGGAGGGCGGGATATCAATAAAATTTATTATTATTATTATTATTATTATTATTATTATTATTCTCACGTCCTTAATAGGGGCGTTAATTAGCATTAATTAGTCTTAATTGCATATGGTTAATTAGCATTATTGGGGGGGGGGAGAGACGGTTATTAGGCCTAAGAGGGGCTCCTGTTTGGACTCCGAGGCAGAAGTCTGCTTATGGTCTTAATTGCGGGGGGGGGGTCGTTAATTAGCGCTAATTGCCTGGGGTTAATTAGCATGAATGGGGGGAGGCGGCTATGAGGGGACTAGGAGAGGGGCTACTGGTTTGAGGGAGGCCGGAATGAGGTGGGTTCGGGGGTTTAAATAGGGGACGGAGCCCCCCCCCCCAAAAGCCAACTTACCTGCGCGCCGCCCCCACCTCAACTGCCGTCTCCAGCGAAAGCCGCCTCCTCGCCGCTCTCCCATTGGCCGCCCGCTCAACCGCTCCCGCGCCGCTATTGGCTCGTGGCGACGTCAGTCACCTCCCCGGGCTCCCTCGGAAGCCCCGCTCGCCGTCAGTCAGAGCGGTGGCTCCGCCCCTAACGCTACAAGCCCCTCCCCTCGCTCTCCTCGAGTGTGTGGGCGGGCGAGGGGGGGGGCGTGGAGCACCCAATCCGAGACGGGAAGCTCGAGCCGGCGGCGCTTATTGGTCCAAGGGACTTCGGACATCAAGGAAGAATCCCGCCCGCCTCTCGACGCCGCCTACTGGCGCCTCGGCTTGTCACTCCTCAAGGCACCGAACGTCCTCCTCGGGCTGGCTGGGCGGGCGCGGAAACGCGCTGCTCTATTGCCCTCTAGTGGCCGTTGAGCGCGTTGCTGCTGTAGCGGCTGAGCGATCCGGTCCGAGGGAAAGCTCTCTCCGGCTGGGATCGCGAGAGATCCAGGGCAGGTGAGAGCAGACGGTGGGAAGGGAGCTTGCACGTGTACAGAAACGGAAAGTGAAAGCGCACCTATTAGGGCCGAAGCGATTTTGCTTTCTTTGCAATAACTTTTATTGGGTTTTTAAGGAAAGTGATGTAAAGTAAAACCAAGAAAGAACAGTCAAACCAGGTAGGATGAAAAGAGAGACCGAAAGTGATCAGCGGGAAAAAATTATATCAGGTATGCTTTATATTACATGAATGAATGAATCACTATTTTTGTAAGCTGCGTCGAACAGCAATAGCAGTCAGGAAGGACTTCAAAAGCCATGACGAGACTGAAAACTAGGTACCGTATTTTTTGCACCGTAACACTCACTTTTTTCCTCCTAGAAAGTAAGGGGAAATGTCTGTGCATGTTATGGAGGAAATGCCTACGGGTGGCCTGCCTACTGATTTTCCTTCTCTAAAAACTACGTGCGTGTTATGGTCGGGTGCGTGTTATAGAGCGAAAAATACGGTATATTTTCTATTCGTCCAGTGAGGCTGAGAGAAGAGACGGGTGCAATTGTTAATTATAAAAACGTGATGCAACAGCAGCAAGAATACTCATTGCAAAGTATTGGAAGACACAAGAACTACCCACCCTGGAAGAATGGCAGATGAAGGTGATGGACTATATGGAATTGGCGGAAATGACTGGCAGAATCCGAGACCAGGGAGAAGAGTTGGTGGAAGAAGATTGGAAGAAATTTAAAGACTACTTGCAGAAATATTGTAAAATTAAGGAATGTTAGAATGATGTTGGAATGAAATTAAGTGGCTTTTAGCAGTAATGCTATTAAAGAGTATGTGAAAACGGATTGTAAACAGGTGAGAAAGTAAAGTTATAATATATTAAGTTGAAGGATTAAGATAAAAACAAAGAGGGAAAGGATTTGCTGAATTAACCAATTGAATTGGATTACAAAAAGGGAGGTGTGAGGAGGTCAGGGAAATAAGGGAATGAAGGATAAACATGGAAAGATAGATCTATTTTTAATTGTTTTTGTTTTTCTCTGTGTTTTTGTATTTTTTTCTCTTTTTTTGTTTGTTTATTCTTTTTATGTCTGTAACATTTTTTTGAAACTTCAATAAATATCTTTTAAAATAATAATAATAATATAAACACGTGAGATGAAGGCCCAATATACAGCTGCAAAACAGCCCCATTCAGCCGTTCAGCCAAGGATCTTTTTTTGCCAAGTGATTTTCCCCCCGGAAGCAAAGTCCAAAATGAACGAACAAATTATATTGCAATGCAGTGTTGTGAACCACCCTGAGGGTCTAGGGCGGTAAACAAAGGTGATTAATAATAATAATAATAATAATAATAATAATAATAATAATTGGGACGTCCTAAGGAAAAGCCTGTTGTCTTTGTCCGCAGAGTTTTCTTGGCAGGGATACTGGAGTGGCTTGCCGGTTCCTGCTCCAGGTGGATCACGTTTGGTCAAAACTCTCCACTATGACTTGTCCATCTTGGGTGGCCCTGCATGGCATAGCTCATAGCTTCTCTGAAGTGAGAGCTGGACCATAAAGAAGGCTGATCGCCGAAGAATTGATGCTTTGAATTCTGGTGCTGGAGGAGACTCTTGAGAGTCCCGTGGACTGCAAGAAGATCAATCCTATCCATTCTTAGGGAAATCAGCCCTGAGTGCTCACTGGAAGGACAGATCCTGAAGCTGAGGCTCCAATACTTTGGCCACCTCATGAGAAGAGAAGACTCCCTGGACAAGACCCTGATGTTGGGAAAGATGGAGGGCACAAGGAGAAGGGGACGACAGAGGACGAGATGGTTGGACAGTGTTCTCGAAGCTACCAGCATGAGTTTGACCAAACTGCGGGAGGCAGTGGAAGACAGGAGTGCCTGGCGTGCTCTGGTCCAGGGGGTCACGAAGAGTCGGATGTTAAAGGGAAGTTTTCCTTCTGCACATATGTTTTCCCTCTGCACATAACTGTGGCCTTATGGGAAGCATTGCTTCTTTTCTCTTGCATTCTGGGAAGTCTTGCTTATAATCTTTTCTCTGTTTCTGCACACACTGTACGAACCTGTTCCAAACACCAAGACATTCTCTCATCGTTCAGTTCACCTTAAGTTCATGGTGACTTGTTCTCCATGCATAGCTGACCACATCTATAGAACTTGATTATTGTATTCTTTCATGTTATGATCAATCATTAGTAATTGTTTTATGCCATATTAATCTTTAGTTATTATTAATTAGGAGGTTTCATGCTTGTCTAGTCCCAACCTCGTCTCCCAGCCTTTAATCTACCAGTGATTAATGTTCACATGTAATTCCCACCCCTCACATGTAATTCCCGCCTTGCATTTGCATTAACCAATAAGCAACGAGTTTCTTTGTGTTTGTATCAACCAATCAGCCACAAGCACACCTGTGGCAATGTTTGTAATATTCAATAAAAGAGAGTTCCCGGGACTTCCCGGCAGACGCCTCTCGTGACACCCACTGCTCGTCTCCCGTGATTTTCATTCCTACAGGATGTGATTAAATGACTAAACAACAACAAGGAAAAGCAGGACATTCTGGAATCAAATCAGAAACCAGGGCAGCTTCTGTAAATGGAAAATAGGGACACTAGGAGGTCTGTTGCTGTCTGACAGTGGAGATAGAGCATGGGTAGGCAAACTAAGGATCGGGGGCCGGATCCGGCTCAATCGCCTTCTCAATCCGGCCCATGGACGGTCCGGGAATCAGCATGTTTTTACATGAGTAGAATGTTTCCTTTTATTTAAAATACATCTCTGGGTTATTTGTGGGGCATAGGAATTCGTTCACCCCCCCCAAAAAATATAGTCTGGCCCCCCCACAAGGTCTGAGGGACAGTGGACCGGCCCCCTGCTGAAAAAGTTTGCTGACCCCTGAGATAGAGCATAGCTGGTCATATCCTCTGTGACCCTAATTTAAAGCCATCCATGGACTCAGCTATACAGCTGCAAATATAACGTTTTAAGTGCATTATACAAATGTGACACTACATGGCGCTGGTGAGCTAATGGCAAATTCAATGTATTTTTTTTTTTTTAAAGCATTTTTTTAAAGAAGGATTTTCACAGCTTATACCGTATTGGCCCGAATATAAGACACACCTGCAAATAAGCTGCACCTTTAAAATTCAAGGCTTGCTTGTGGGTGTGGCCCGCCTCCCGGCACTATTGCCTCCTGGCATTCCCAGCACAACCTCCCCAAGCCGGCGCCAGGGAAGGCTTGTGAGGAGGCTGTGCAGCATTGCCCCATGCTGCTTGGCTGCTCTCGGGGTGGGGGGCTGGAGCCGCGCCGCTTTGCCGGCGGCCTCCCCCCCCCTTCCCCCTTCCTAAGGCAACTGGGAGAGGCTTGGGAGTGGCGGGCAAGCAACACACCGCTGCCCCACGCTGCTTCTGGGGAAGGCTGCGAATATAAGCCATACTTTAACTTTTCACGGCCCAAATTGGGGGGGGGGGGGAGGGAGTGTGGCTTATATTCGGGTCAATACGGTATGTGTAGTTTTCACCTGAGTCCGTTCCTAGTCATGGTCCTTTTATTGCTGGGGCTGATGGGAGTTGTAGTTCAGAAACTCCTGGACGCCTCAAGGCCCATCACCCCTGGAATCTCGGACCGCTCAGAAATTTGGGTGGCGTGCATCAGGCCGCCAATTTCCTAGACGGCTTTAAAAGGATTATAGACAAATTCCCTTTCAGACTTTTTTTTTAAAAAATGATATTTTATTCAATTTTCACAATGAAACAATAGATAAAAAAACACAGGAAAAAATACAAAAAACCCCACAAAAATACATGAAATACAGATTAACATAAGAAGACAATAAGAAAAAAAGGAAAAGAGAAAAAATGAAAAATCCCTCTTTTTTAATATCTCTTCTTTAGTTAACATATTTTCCTGACTTCCTCACGCCTCCCTTTTTTGCATTCCACTTAAAAATTGGTTCAGCAAGTTCATTTCAAAATTTTCATCTAATATTAATCCATTCTTGCCCAATCTTAACCTTGTTGCTAGAACCCCTTCATTTCATTTCAATGTCATCAACATTCAAAAATTGTACAATGTGTCTGCAAATAGATTTTAAATTTCCTCCAATCTTCTTCCACCAACTCTTCTCCCTGGTCTCGGATTCTGCCAGTCATTTCCGCCATTTCCATATATTCCATTACTTGCATCTGCCATTCTTCCAAGGTGGGTAGATCTTGTGTCTTCCAATGCTTTGCGATGAGTATTCTTGCTGCTGTTGTTGCTGTTATGTATTCCCTTTCAGATTAGACATCCCTTTTATTTCAGTGTATTATATAAAAAAAGGATACTTTGTATTGGGTATGAACTTTTGTATACCTTTCGAAAAGTATCGAGAAATATAATTAAATGCAAAAGAGAAAGAGAGAGAGGATTAGGAAGGGAAGCCAGGGGCTTTGAACGGATGGTGCAGATGGCAACCACTCTTCGGCCAGGCTCAGTGTTTGACAGATGAACATCTGGAAGAATTTGGCTGCTGGATCAGGGCCAAAGGGGGACCAGCATTGCCTCCATGGGTAGCTTGCAAGCGCCATAACCCGCTTCTGGTCCTGAAACACAAGCAACAGGTATTTCCCATGCCGGATTTAAGATTGCTGGAAGAAATATCAACAACCTCAGATATGCAGATGACACAACCTTGACGGCAGAAAGTGAGGAGGAATTAAAGAACCTTTTAATAAGGGTGAAAGAGGAGAGCGCAAAATATGGTCTGAAGCTCAACATCAAAAAAACGAAGATCATGGCCACTGGGCCCATCACCTCCTGGCAAATAGAAGGGGAAGAAATGGAGGCAGTGAGAGATTTTACTTTCTTGGGCTCCATGATCACTGCAGATGGTGACAGCAGCCATGAAATTAAAAGATGCCTGCTTCTTGGGAGAAAAGCAATGACAAACCTAGGCAGCATCTTGAAAAGCAGAGACATCACCTTGCCAACAAAGGTCCGTATAGTTAAAGCTATGGTTTTCCCAGTAGTGATGTATGGAAGTGAGAGGTGGACCATAAAGAAGGCTGATCACCGAAGAATTGATGCTTTTGAATTATGGTGCTGGAGGAGACTCTTGAGAGTCCCATGGACTGCAAGAAGATCAACGAACAAATTATATTGCAATGTAGTGTTGTGAACCACCCTGAGGGTCTAGGGCAGTAAACAAAGGTGATTAATAATAATAATAATAATAATAATAATAATAATAATTGGGACGTCCTAAGGAAAAGCCTGTTGTCTTTGTCCACAGAGTTTTCTTGGCAGGGATACTGGAGGGGCTTGCCGGTTCCTGCTCCAGGTGGATCACGTTTGGTCAAAACTCTCCACTATGACTTGTCCATCTTGGGTGGCCCTGCATGGCATAGCTCATAGCTTCTCTGAAGTGAGAGCTGGACCATAAAGAAGGCTGACTGCTGAAGAATTGCTGCTTTTGAATTCTGGTGCTGGAGGAGACTCTTGAGAGTCCCATGGACTGCAAGAAGATCAAACCGATCCATTCTGAAGGAAATCAGCCCTGAGTGCTCACTGGAAGGACAGATCCTGAAGCTGAGGCTCCAGTACTTTGGCCACCTCATGAGAAGAGAAGACTCCCTGGAAAAGACCCTGATGTTGGGAAAGATGGAGGGCACAAGGAGAAAGGGACGACAGAGGACGAGATGGTTGGACAGTGTTCTCGAAGCTACCAGCATGAGTTTGACCAAACTGCGGGAGGCAGTGGAAGACAGGAGTGCCTGGCGTGCTCTGGTCCAGGGGGTCACGAAGAGTCGGACACGACTAAACGACTAAACAACAACAACAGTATGCAGCCACCAGAGGAAACCCATGATCAGGATCCAAGCAGAAGAGCCTTCTCCCTTTTTGCAGCTTCCAGCCATTGGGACTCAGAAGCGAAGCTGCCTCTGACTCTGGAGGCAGAGCCAAGCCCTGTGGCTAGTAGCCTTTGATAGCGGATTTCTCCAGTCCTCTTTCAACAGCCTTCCAACTTGGTGGCAGTGACTGCCTCCTGTGGGAGGCAGTTCCACAGATTAGCTATGACGAAGGATTTTTGTTTATCTGTCCCGAATCTTTGCTGGATGTCCCCCTAGTGTTATAAGAAGGGGAGGAAAACTTTTCCACCCTGCTGTATATTGTCTTATAAATTCCTATCAGGCTTCCTCCCGCCGCTTTCTCTTTTTTTATTAAAAAACGTTTTCATTAACCAATTTCAACATAACAAATTGTCAAACCGTATGGTATGTACTGAGTTGAATAGGATCCAGAAAGCAGCAGTCTGATTGGTCCTAGAACAATAGGATTCAGAATGCAGCAGTCTGATTGGTCATAGAACAATGCAGCAGTATGATTGGTCTGCAGGAACCACCCTATCCAGCTCCAGATGGAAGTGAATCCACAACCTGATTGGCCTACAGGAGAATTCCGGAATTAGCCAATCACGTGCAGCCCATTGTGTAAATTATGTATATAAAGCAGATACTTTGGGGAAACTTCCATTTCCTCCTCACCACTATGAGCTGAATAAAGAGCATGAAATCCACTCTCGACTCTTGAGTATATTTCACCGTATAATCACAAACATAGTTTACCTGCCACTCCTCCATCCCCTCTTCCCCCTAGGACTTCCCTCAGCTTCTCTCTCTGATTTCTCTGTACATATTATTCTCTGCATGTTATAAAATTATATATATCCTTACCTTATCTATCTATGATGTTAACCAATAAATTTGTGTATGTTTATTCAAAACCTGCCAAGGAGTCCAGTTCATTTTGTTGTCCTTTTAAATAATTTGTAAAAAGCTCCCATTCTACCTTAAAGTAACAGTTGTCCTTGTCCCGCAGTTTACCGTATTTTTCGCTCTATAAGACGCACCAGACCACAAGATGCACCTAGTTTTTGGTGGAGGAAAACAAGAAAAAAAATATTCTGAATCTCAGAAGCCAGAACAGCAAGAGGGATCGCTGCGCAGTAAAAGCAGCAATCCCTCTTGCTGTTCTGGCTTCTGGGATAGCTGCGCAGCCTGCATTCGCTCCATAAGACGCACACACATTTCCCCTTACTTATTAGGAGGGAAAAAGTGAGTCTTATAGAGCAAAAAATACGGTGTATGTCAGTTTGGTCAGTTCTGCATAGCTCATCAAAACGCCCGAAATGCGGCAACGTTTCCTTGGGGGAAAGTGGCTCCAGCCACTTTTCTTCCACAGCACACATAGAATCATAGAGTTGGAAGAGACCACAAGGGCCATCGAGTCCAACCCCCTGCCAAGCAGGAAACACCGTCAGAGCACTCCTGACATATGGTTGTCAAGCCTCTGCATAAAGACCTCCAAAGAAGGAGACTCCACCACACTCCTTGGCAGCAAATTCCACTGTCAAACAGCTCTTACTGTCAGGAAGTTCTTCCTAATGTTTAGGTGGAATCTTCTTTCTTGTAGTTTGGATCCATTGCTCCGTGTCTGCTTCTCTGGAGCAGCAGAAGACAACCTTTCTCCCTCCTCTATGTGACATCCTTTTATATATTTGAACATGGCTATCATATCACCCCTTAACCTCCTCTTCTCCAGGCTAAACATGCCCAGCTCCCTTAGCTGTTCCTCATAAGGCATCGTTTCCAGGCCTTTAACCATTTTGGTTGCCCTTTCCCGGTTCTGCAGTATTCTTATTGGCATGCGCCAACCCAGAACTGTACATAATATTTCGAGTATGGGTGCAACCCCATTGATTTGTATACAGTAGGTAAACATACATGGGGGTTACAGTCGTAAGGATGGTGCCTAATGCCAAAATCACACATAGTCAAAATGCACTGAGTTCAACGGTGGGTGGGATTGCCAAAGTATTTCTTCCCCTTTAATTTTTTAAAAATTGCCAAGCACCTAAAGCTGAATGCAGGCAAGTTAAATGCATGCAAATTGTGGGCTTACTGTAATGGGAGCTGTTAGTTTGTGGGTGCCAGACACATGGATTCTGCAAGTGTCGGAATTTAATCAAGGTTTGGCGTGCTAAGCTGTGCTGCAGACATTCCCAGCCTCTGTACTCAGCAAGTGTTAAAAGCCAATTAAAAGTGTTAATTGCTAAAGAAGCCAGCCTGGCCTCTGGTGTTGAGGCAATCGCCGGGAGTGATGTGCCATTAAGACAACAAAGGATCAGGGACCTCCGTGCTAGATGCAAAATGGGTGGCAAGCGGGAGAGTTGGAGCAATGGTTGATGTCTGTTTCAGGGCAGGGAAAAAGGACCTCTTGGGGTGTTAATGCTGTCAGCCCCTCCACCCTATGCTCAGGTTGTAAAGGTAAAGGGACCCCTGACCATGAGGTCAAGTCGTGGCCGACTCTGGGGTTGCGGCGCTCATCTCGCTTTATTGGCCGAGGGAGCCGGCGTACAGCTTCCGGGTCATGTGGCCAGCATGACTAAGCCGCTTCTGGCGAACCAGACCAGCGCACGGAAATGCTGTTTACTTTCCTGCCGGAGTTGTACCTAGTTATCTACTTGCGCTTTGACGTGTTTTCGAACTGCTAGGTTGGCAGGAGCCAGGACCGAGCAACGGGAGCTCACACCATCGCGGGGATTCGAACCGCCGACCTTCTGATCGGCAAGTCCTAGGCTCTGTGGTTTAACACACAGCGCCACCCGTGTCCATTTAGAACAGTGGTTCTCAACCTGTGGGTCCCCAGATGTTGTTGGACTACAACTCCCATTGTCCCTGAGCTCTTGCCTTGCTAGCTAGGGGTGATGGGAGTTGTACTTCAGCAACATCTGGGGACCCACAGTTTGAGAAAGGCTGATTTAGAAACTAGCTAGCACCGGTGAGAGTTGTCGTTGGCATCCGTCTGTCTTGGGGAGGAAATAGAGGAGTGCGCCTTTGGAATTGAGGTCAAACCGCTGGAAGGTTGCAGCACCTGCTGTGGGGCTGTTGAGACTGATACAGGAGAGACATGTTTCGTTGCAGCTGGGGCAGAAGAAGGCACCTGTTTGTGCTGCTGAAGATGCCCCGTGGCGTTTCGACTCTCTGCGCTTCTCCCAGCGGTCATTCCTCCTCTGGTCACTGCTGCGGATGCACAGCCTGACTGTCTGTCTCCAGGCACTGCGGTCGTCTGCAAAAGATTCCCAAGCGGCGGGGTTGATGTTGCCAGCGTTCACGTCACGTTTGCAGACGTAACACAGAGTTGGCCTGCCAGCGGCCTGGTGCCTGAAGCCAGCCCCCCTTAAAGGTAAAGGTAAAGGGACCCCGGACCATTATGTCCAGTTGTGGCCGACTCTGGGGTTGCAGCGCTCATCTCGCTTTATTGGCCGAGGCAGCCGGCGTACAGCTTCCAGGTCATGTGGCCAGCATGACTAAGCCGCTTCTGGCGAACCAGAGCAGCGCACGGAAACGCTGTTTACCTTCCCGAGCGGTACCTATTTATCTACTTGCACTTGGACGTGCTTTCGAACTGCTAGGTTGGCAGGAGCAGGGACCGAGCAACGGGAGCTCACCCCATCATGGGGATTCGAACCGCCAACCTTCTGATCGGCAAGCCCTAGGCTCTGTGGTTTAACCCACAGTGCCACCCGCGTCCTAGCGTTCAAAAGGTTAGTGAGACAGAACTCGCCTTTGCAGAAGCCACACTGAATCTTCTCCAGCAAATTCCTCGTTTTCTTCCATATGCTTGGTGATCTTATTCTTCATAACGCTTTCCACCAGTTTATAATGTAATGCACCTTTAGCTAACTGGATCTCCCCGGATCCCTCCCTCCCCATGGTCACTTTCTAGTCCTCTGGAGCAGAGGTCAGTCTTAGGACAGGTTTACATATTTTTGTACGCCAGCAATTTGGCATTTGATTTCTTTGACGAATTGGAGGGGGCAGAATACAGCCTTGACCTGGTGCTTTGGTCTCTTTTTAATTTGTAATTGCGGCCTAGAATTTCATCTTTTGCCACCAGCATTTGCCTCGTCCTTCAGACTCCCCTCTTTGAAAAGTCAGTTTGGGCACAGGGATCTCAGGGGTCTACGTTTTCTGCCATAAGACAAAAGGCAAAGGACCCTCCTTTTCTGCAATCTCCTTCTACTTTAGCACACCTTTAAGTCTCCTGTCATCCTAACAATCAAGCTGTTTCCCTACTTTTGAGGCATTTAAAGACTTTTGAACATGTTGGTGTTAACATTTTAATGATGTGTCCCTCGATTATTTTAATTTTTCACGCCCTTTACGGTCTGCTAACATTTCTTTGGCCGGATTTTTAGGTTCCTATTTGTCCTAATTTCAGCAAGTCTTCCGTTTTCTGAAGGAAGCCTTGTTGCTTCTTGTAGCTTTTTTGACTCTTGCTAGTTAACCATGTCAACATCTTCTTTCCCTTGTAAACCTCTGGTATATATACCTAGCTCTGCTTCTATTATTATAGTTTTGAATAATAGAATAACTTCTATTATTATAGTTTTGAATAACATCCTGGAGAGATTTCACCCTCTTGGCATTCCCTTTCAACACTCCTTTCTTCCCCCCTTTTTCTTTACCAATTCCCTTGTTTTGCAGGGAAGTTTCCAAAGTCCAGTGTCTTTCTGTAAGAAGCGCCACTTGGTTTCCCTAAAACTGGTCTTTTATCTGAGAGGGGAATGTGGCTGAGTCTAGGGTGCCCCATGGCACAAAAGGAGCTTTCAGTTGTGCTTGCAGAACCAGCTCTGGATGTTTTTAGGCGAATTTTGTGCCTAAAACATAGGGCAATTCTCTCTCTCTGTGTGTGTGTGTGTGCACTTGGTCAAGTCATGAGTTCTTTGCAGAAAACCTTGTATGTCTAGACGTATAAAGGTTAAATTCAGGACATGGCGGGGACGTGTGGGGAGGTGGGGATGAATATTTTCATACCCCTGGCCCTTTAAATTGCAAACTCCACCTCCCCAATGTTAACATTGTCTAAACAGCATTTTGGGTGTCAGTTCCACATCACTTAAGAGAGTTGTGCATGTGTAACGCTGGCCATGCTTTCATCCTTCTCGATTCCGTCTTATCCCCCTGCCTTGACCGGGGGCCAGTATTTCGACAGGTTTAAAGACTATCTCAACCTGTCGAAGGTCATCATGGAGATCATCGAGGACCGGAAGAAGGGGCAGGCTGGTTTTCCGGTCTGGGACCCCCTTGACTGCAGTGATGTGCCCTTGGGACCCCTTGAAGACCCCTTGGGGGTCCTGGCTCAGTGGGCCATCAGCAGCGGGAGCAGCGGCTCGGAGGGTGGAGCGAACGGCGAGGCGTCACAGACCCCCCAACAAGCCGCCAAGGGGGTGATCTGCAACTTTTGCAAGCACAACGGAGAGTCCAAGAACGTCTACACTTCCCACCCGCTGAAACGGGCCGACGGGGTGGTGGCCTGCCCCATCCTTCGCAACTACACCTGCCCGCTCTGCGGCGCCACAGCCGGCAAGGCCCACACGCTCAAATATTGCCCGCTCAACCAGGAGAAGCAGTCGCTGTATCGCAAGTGCGGACGCAACTCGGCCGGGCGCAAGGTGAAGAGATGAAGAGAGGGACCTCCCTGCCCAGGAACGAAGAACCACCAACCCACAACTACTGTAACTAAGAACCAGAGATAAGACAGAACACATCGCCAGGCAACATTTTTGATACCGGCAATTCCAAAAAGCCAGCTTCGTTTGCCCCTACCCAACCTCCCCTTTCAAAATACATTTAAATCAAGACATTTGTTTTGTATTATTTGCTTTCTACGCCAGGAAGATGACGGATGCTGCAACAAGTGATCTTTTTTAAAAGACATTGGGACACATACGGGATATCATGAAAATACACCCTGCTTTTCAGTTTGAAGAACGGAAATCAGCCTAGTTTGTTTCCCAAAATCTGTGAGTTTATAACACTTTTGTTTCTTGCTTTTTTTAATGTCTGCAATTGTCTTAAATCTTTTCAGGGACACTTGTTGCATGATGGAAGCAGCTATTTTCCCCCCAAAGAATCCTAAAACAAATCCCAAAAGTTGCCATTTTGTTTCTTATATCATGTGTGTTTTGTATATGTGAGTAAAGTTTATATGCTTTGAAAAGAAATATTTTTATATATATTTTAGAAAGAAAAGTATTTATATCTATATTTGTTCTTGTGGGTGGTGGTGTTTGCATTGCAGAAGTTTATTATGTTTTGTTCCAGTGACATTTGAGACTGTTTAATAAACAAGTTTTTATTGTTCTTGCATCAAATCATTGCCTTTCTCAGTTTTGTTCTTGGATCAAACTGTTGAAATTTCTTCAAGCTGTTCCCTGCAAGAGTTCAGGCAACGACAGCCTGACCGTAACTTGGAAAGTTTACAGTACTTGGAAGTAAGTCCTGCTTAGGCCAATGAGGCATATTGCCTTGTAAATACCTCTAGGTCTGTGCATAAATCTCTAGGTATTTTGTTAATAAAATATTATCTGTGCACAAACATGGAATCTAACTGGGTTAGATAGCAAGACTTTTGGGGAAGATCATCAGTTGAAAATGGGGAATCCTTAAATAATTGCAGCTGAATGTTCTAACATGCTTTGGAAACCTCTGCGACCCGAGTAAATTCCGAAAACTGGGATCTATATTTCCTTAACTCTGCAAAAAATTAATGCTTCCACTTATCATGTGTGGACCATGCAAGGCATCAATGCCTCATATCCACTAACCAGTGAAAACTCCTACTTTTGTCTACATTTTGTCTTCTCAGATCTCAATAGGCATTAATTGTACACTTTTAAGCCATCACGGGGAGTAGAAACTTCTTCTTTTTAAGGTTGGGGAGAACAAAAACGTGTACTCCCTTTCCTTTCACAGAATTCATGAAATTCACATAATTTTTTTTCCTTCTCAAACCTCCCTATATAGGGCTGGATTTTGCACCCGTTGAAATTAAGTCAAAGGGATTTGGTATTACAGATGTGCTTGGCATTCACAAATCACATTCACCCTGTCTTTTTGGGGTGGGCTGGGCTGGGGGTAAAGGTAAAGGGACCCCTGACCATTAGGTCCAGTCATGACCGACTCTGGGGTTGCGGCGCTCATCTCGCTTTATTGGCCGAGGGAGCCGGCGTACAGCTTCCGGGTCATGTGGCCAGCATGACTAAGCCCCTTCTGGCGAACCAGAGCAGCGCACGGAAATGCCGTTTACCTTCCCGCCAGAGCAGTACCTGTTTATCTACTTGCACTTTGAGGTGCTTTCAAACTGCTAGGTTGGCAGGAGCAGGGACCAAACAACGGGAGCTCACCCCGTCACGGGGATTCGAACCTCTGACATTCTGATCGGCAAGTCCTAGGCTCTGTGGTTTAACCCACAGCGCCACCCGCATCCCTGTGGGGAGGGGGTAGATGCATTTTTTCCCTGGATGTAGATGTTTTCCTACCACCACCCCACATAGTATAATGCCCAAAGTCCTGATCATGATTAATCAAAGTGAGGAAAACACTGTGTATGGCCTGGAGCTGGAGGATTAAGGAATGGGAACCCTCCCCTTTCATGTTAAAAAGAATATCACGCAGAACCCAGAACATAACAGATGAACCCTTGCGAAGCAGGTAGCCCAGCCCAGCCCAGTTTTTGCATCAAAGCTCCCTGTCACCTCCATATCTGGTTTTCAGCATCATGATATATCACTAGCTAAACATCGTGATACAGCGGACACTCAGGTTGCGAACGTGATCCGTGCGGGAAGCACGTTCGCAACCTGCAGCATTTGCAACCCGCAGCGCCGTGTCTGTGCACATGCAGGTCATGATTCGGTGCTTCTGCGCATGTGCAAAGTGCGATTTAGAGCTTCGGCGCATGTGCCGAAACCCAGAAGTAACCCATTCCGGTACTTCCAGGTTCGGCGCGGTTCGCAACCCGAAATTACACAACCCGGAGCGCCTGTAACCCGAAGTATGACTGTATACCGATACATCACGATGTCTGAAACAAGGATGGAACGATGTGGATGTAAACACTGGACTTGGCAACCCTGTGGGGAAAAGGATGTTCTCCTAAACCAGCATGACTTTTCCTCTGTTCACACAGGGCGGGTTGAGCTTCTAGGAGTGGATAACTTTTGAGCCACAGACATTGAACTGCAACCCGCCATCAGCCCCTAGCTAGCATGGCCAATGAGCAAGGATGATGGGCGTTGTAGTTTCAGCAACACCTGGAAGGGGCCAAAGTTTCCCCACACCTGTTCCGGAAGCATCCATTCCCCTCAGCGATGTGAGAAGCGATAGGATGCTGGAATATTGTTGTTGTTGTTTAGTCATTTAGTTGTGTCCGACTCTTCGTGACCCCATGGACCAGAGCACGCCAGGCACTCCTGTCTTCGTCTGCCTTGGTCAAACTGATGCTGGTAGCTTCGAGAACACTGTCCCACCATCTCGTCCTCTGCCATTCCCTTCTCCTTCTGCCCTCCATCTTTCCCAGCATCAGGGTCTTTTCCAGGGAGTCTTCTCTTCTCATGAGGTGGCCAAAGTCTTGGAGCCTCAGCTTCAGGATCTGTCCTTCCAGTGAGCACTCGGGGCTGATTTCCTTCAGAATTGAGAGGTTTGATCTTCCTGCAGTCCATGGGACTCTCAAGAGTCTCCATGCTGGAATATAAACAAGGCCTTTTTTTGCCTGTTGCGAGGTTTGTTATGGCTGCCATTTGCTCGGTTTTTACCCCCCCTCAGAGCAACTGGCAGAAAAGAGGAATTTTGTATCTTTAGTGGAGACGGCTGGTTTGCACCGTCTCCGACAGAAAGCCCTGATCTCTAGAAATGGGCGATGGGAAACAAGGGTCAATGGAGAGGGCTCCCCCCCACAATCCGGCCTTTCAGGCCCACTTTTGATGATAAAATGGAGAAAGCAAATGGAACCAGGTCCTTCAGAGAATGGTCGTCCCCCAAATTAAGGCTGGAAGCCCAGGCTCTAAAAGGGGAAGGCAATCTAGGAGCACAAATGCACACTCAAATCCTAGACAGACCCAAGCTGGCTTGGCCCTTCGCCTTGGATGCTTGCAGTGCTTCACCCAAGTCCTGAGGATGAGGAAAGGGCATCTAGATGGTGGACAGAAGTGGGCATCCGGTTGGCCAACTTGAGCAAAGGAGAGTGCTAGATTAGAAGGGATTTGGGCATGATCCAGGGCTCATCTTACGTTCTTTAGGGGGCTCCACATCACTATTGTTTGTCAGGTGAGATTCAGGTACAAACCGGGAATTAGGATTTGCACAGTTACGTTGAATTGAAGCCCTTTGTCACTCTTAGCACAATCAAGGCACTTCTGTAGAAGCGACTTCCAGCAGCTAGGAAAGAGATAGGGAAACGTTGAAAAGTGTGGTGTGGGCAAAGGACCAAAAGGAAAACATCTAAAGGACCCTTCAAGGAAACAGGGATGGGTGAATTCTCGTCGTGATGGAACCTGCCGGCAAAAGGAAGGATGGATAAGCAAAGTTATGGACGATGTCGAATCAGCAAAGCTAACAGCTAAAATAAGAGAATGTAATGGAGACGGGTTTTTTTTTTTGAAATCTTTTGAACCTTTTGTGGATTATTTTAAGAAATATAATAGGAAGAATCCGCAAGTGGGATTTGACCTACAAGCAACAGAACGAATGAGAGACTATTGCATGGGTAGGCAAACTAAGGCCCAGGGGCCGGATCCGGCCCAATCGCCTTCTCAATCTGGCCCGCAGATGGTCCGGGAATCAGCATATTTTTACATGAGTAGAATGTGTGCTTTTATTTAAAATGCATCTCTGGGTTATTTGTGGGGCTTACCTGGTGTTTTTACATGAGTAGAATGTGTCCTTTTATTTCAAATGCATCTCTGGGTTATTTGTGGGGCATAGGAATTTGTTCATCCCCCCAAAAATAATAGTCCGGCCCCCCCCACAAGTTTTGAGAGACAGTGGACTGGCCCCATGCTGAAAAAGTTTGCTGACCCCTGGACTATTGTGTTATGATTATGATGTAAAAAAGGGAAGACCAGGTGCAGCAAGGGGGGTGCAAATAAGAAAAATGTCATGGGAAATGGGATGGGAAGTTGATAATATAAAAGAATTTTTTTTAAAAAAATAAGTATTGGAATTATAGGCGGAATTTCTGGAAATTTATATTAAAAAAAAAAAATTTGAGGGGGGGAAACCCCTCCCTTTGAAGAAATCAGAAGGGATGCTTAGTACGGATTGGATATAATATAGTGTCCCTGTAAGCTTTTTGCAAGCATATTGGGATAAATGGTCAGTAAGTAGGTTGTCTACAGGAGCCCAGAGGTAAGAAGGGAGAGGAGGAAGATCGGGGGGGGGGTGGTTCACAGGCTGGCGGTGGGGCCACCTTATGGGGTGTGAGCCTTGGCAGAACTCCAGCAATGCTGACCCCCCAAAAAAGCACCTCTCTCGTGCACTTATTGGTGCAACCGCTGCAGAAAACACCAGTTGCCTTAAGTGCTTCTTGCAGCAGATTGCAAAATGTGCATGATGGACGCCCAGCCCCTCTTGTACCTCTTGTGCATGTGGCTATTTTGAAATGGATTACAGCCCTGCAGATGCTTCTCCCTGGTTAGCAGTGCTATCCGAGTGGAGTTTGCAAAACACAGCTGGAATCCCTTGTGCAGCCAGTTGAAAATGGGGGCTGTGTTGATCCAGCAAGCTCAGCTCCCGAAAAGGCCTGAACTGCAACTTCGCCTTGAAGGCGAAACTGCCCAGTGCAGAGAAGAAGAAAAGGACAGTCCCTTCAGGGCAGCCGTGGCGAACATTTATCAGCTTGAGAGCCGGATTCCATTCAGGGCTGCCTTCCAGGGGCCACATACAAAGAGTGGGCGGGGTCAGAGTCAAGGGTGGGTGGAGCAATGAATATAATTTTTTTACCTTTGTACAGTTAGCTGTTTGACACCCGCCCACACCCGGCGATCTCTAACCTCCTTCCAGGCATTACCAGAATTCAAGGCTGCGTTCTAGCCAGGAGAAAACAGGGTGTGACCTGGAGCGAATATTGAGGGCCAGGTAAATAAGCCTAGAGGGCCACATTTTACCTTGGACCTGAGGTACCCTTGCTCTACGACATGTCTACATGCCAAAGCAAAGCCATCTTCAAATCTTAAAAATGCATTTGCCACTGAACGACACTTTTTGGAACTGTAGTTCTTAGCGCCTTCGTAACAACGAACACAGGAGCTAGATAAATATTAGACAACTCAGTTGGATAGAGCGTGGTGCTAACACTGCCAAGGTTGCAGGTTCGATCCCCGTAAGGGGACGGTTTCATATTCCTGCATTGCAGGGGGTTGAGCTAGATGACCCCTAGGGTCCCTTCCTTGATTGATTGATTGATTGATTGATTGATGGATTGAATGAATGAATTTATATACTGCCCTATACCCGAAGGTCTCAGGGCGGTTCGCAGAACAAAATCAGAATATAAAACCACAAAATATATAATCAAAATAAAAACAACAACCCAACAGCCTTTCATGATTCTGTGAGCCTTCTGTACCTAGTCAGACCATTGGTCCAACTACCTTAGTACTGCCTACACGGACTGGCAGCAGCTTATCTGACTTTCAGGCAGGGGAGTTGGGCCCTTGTTATGTACCGAGTTGAATAGGATACAAAAGGCAGCAGTCTGATTGGTCCGAGAACAATAGGATCCAGAATGCAGCAGTCTGATTGGTCCTAGAACAATAGGGTCAAGAATGCAGCAGTCTGATTGGTCCTAGAACAATAGGACCCAGAATGCAGCAGTCTGATTGGTCCTAGAACAATAGGATTCAGAATGCAGCAGTCTGATTGGTCCTAGGACAATAGGATTCAGAATGTAGCAGTATGATTGGTCCTAGGATAATAGGATTCAGAATGCAGCAGTCTGACTGATCCTAAAACAATAGGATCCAGAATGCAGCAGTCTGATTGGTCCTAGAACAATGCAGCAGCAGTATGATTGGTCCGCAGGAGCCACCCAATCCAACTCCAGGTGGAAGTGAATCCACAACCTGATTGGCCTACAGGAGAATCCCAGAATTAGCCAATCACATGTAAATAATGTATATAAAGCAGACATTCTGGGGGAACTTCCATTTCCTCCGCACCACTATGAGCTGAATAAAGAGCATGAAATCCACTCTCAACCCCGAGTATATTTCAGCCCTTCTGCCTGCCAAACAGTTGTCCTTACCATTGGGGGTGTGGTGTTAGCATGCGCGTTGGCAGAAGATTCAAACTGGACAGGGATCGGCGGGGCGGGGGCAGCAAGCTCCGCTTCCAGTGGGGCAAACTGCCCACGCCTCCTTCAGAAGGCTAGCCTTATATGTCAGAACTTCAGTGTCATCCTTCCTAATCCAAAAATCGCAAACAGAAGACGAGTTTATTCCAGAAGCTGCTGTTTGCACCCCACAGTGGCAAAGAACTGGGGTTGAGCTCTCCGCTGGGTCACAGGCTCAGTGGCTCGGTGTTTTCTCGTCTGAGGAGAAATGAAAAGGAAAGGAGTGATTAGCCCCCATCTGTGCTAATTAAGATGCAGCAACCACTCTCAATTCCCCACGGTCTAATCTGCAAAGGCCAGACTTCAAGATCCCTGCCTCTGGGCCTTGCTGACGTGGTCCAAAGGATAGCAGACCAAGACATTTGGCACCAGCTGGGATGAAGGAATTGCTGGGAGGAAGCGTACAAGACGCCATCCAACCACCTTAGGGACTCCGGATTTGTGTAGGGTCTACTCCTGAGCCTTTTCTCCTCCCAAAGGATGGATGGCCGCTAACAGATTGAGGTTGAATCCTGACAAGACAGAAGTACTGTTTTGGGGGGACAGGAGGCGGGCGGGTGTGGAGGACTCCCTGGTCCTGAATGGGGTAACTGTGCCCCTGAAGGACCAGGTGCGCAGCCTGGGAGTCATTTTGAACTCCATGGAGGCGCAGGTCAATTCTGTGTCCAGGGCAGCTCTTGACCAGCTCCATCAGGTACGCAGGATGAGACCCTACCTGCCCACAGACTGTCTCCTCAGAGTGGTGCATGCTCTAGTTATCTCCCGCTTGGACTACTGCAATGCGCTCTACGTGGGGCTACCTTTGAAGGTGACCCACAAACTACAACTAATCCAGAATGCGGCAGCTAGACTGGTGACTGGGAGCGGCCGCTGAGACCACATAACACTGGTCTTGAAAGATCTACATTGGCTCCTAGTGTGTTTCCGAGCACAATTCAAAGTGTTGGTGCTGACCTTTAAAGCCCTAAATGGCCTCGGCCCAGTATATCTGAAGGAGCGTCTCCACCCCCATCGTTCAGCCCAGACACTGAGGTCCAGCACTGAGTGTCTTCTGGCAGTTCCCTCACTGAGAGAAGCCAAGTTACAGGGAACCAGGAAGAGGGCCTTCTCGGTGGTGGCACCCGCCCTGTGGAACACCCTCCCACCAGATGTCAAAGAGAAGAACAGCTGCTAGACTTTTATAAGACATCTGAAAGCAGCCCTGTTTAGGGAAGCTTTTAATGTTTAACAGACCACTGTATTTTAATACTTTGTTGGGAGCCTCCCAGAGTGGCTGGGGAAACCCAGCCAAATGAACGGGGTACAAATAATAAATTATTATTATTATTATCCCGCAAGGCAGCAGAGGTTTAGGATCGGAGATGGGCTCTCTTCCCGGGTGGACGATCCCCCCCTGCCCCTCACTCCCCTCTATAGCACATGCAAAAACTGCCTTCTTGACCACTAGACCTACTCTTTGTCTTGACCGCTCAATCCGCCAGAGTCTGGCTTTGCATGCAGGGAAGTTCCTAACCCACCAAGGGTTTGGCATGCCCTGGGATGAAGCGTGGCATACAAATTTAATAATCATAAAATAAGTATAATAGTGTTGGGCTTGCCAATCAGAAGGTTGGCGGTTCAAATCCCTGCGATGGGGCAAGCTCCTGTTGCTCTGTCCCATCTCCTGCCAACCTAGTGGTTTGAAAGCATGCCAGTGCAAGTAGATAAATAGGCATCACTGCGGCGGGAAGGTAAACGGCGTTTCCTTGCGCTCCGGCTTCCGTCATGTTATTCCTTTGCACCAGAAACAGTTTAGTTGCCTTTGACAGGACTTAACCATCCAGGGGTCCTTTACCTTTACCTTTACAGTTCCCAGGATTCTTTGAAGGAAGTCATGCACCTTAAATGTGAGGTGTATAAAGAACATTTAAAATGCATGAGTCCTCCCAAAGAATCCTGGGAACTGTAGTTTGCTAAAATTGCCGGGAATTATAAATCTGTTAGGGGTAAACTACCGTTCCCAGTAGGGACGTGGGTGGCAGCAGGGATAAAGAGGTGTGAGTTCAGATCATTGATCCATCAAGCTTGATACTGCCTGCACTGGCTGGCAGTGACTCTCTGAGGATTTAGGCAGGACTCTTCAGGATAAAGGGATGCGGGTGGCGTTGTGGGTTAAACCACAGAGCCTAGGACTTGCCACTCAGAAGGTTGGCGGTTTGAATCCCCGTGGCGGGGTGAGCTCCCGTTGCTCGGTCCCTGCTCCTGCCCACCTAGCAGTTCAAAAGCACGTCAAAGTGCAAGTAGATAAATAGGTACCACTCCGGCGGGAAGGTAAACGGCGTTTCCGTGTGGTGCTCTGGTTCATCATGTGCTGGCCACATGACCTGGAAGCTGTACGCCGGCTCCCTCGGCCAATAAAGCGAGATGAGCGCCGCAACCCCAGAGTCGGTCATGACTGGACCTAACCTTTACCTTACCGTTCCCAGTATTCTTTGGGGGAAGGTAAGTGCCTTAAATGTGCTTTAAATATATGGTGCGGCTGTGAAGTTAGAAAAATGGATGGGGTAGGACAGAGAGCAGGTTCTTTCGTGACGCCAGCCACTCCTTTCGGTTCAACAGTCTTGGATGTTTCAGGAGCAGCGTGCGAAGCTTTTGGAAGTGGGGGCATCCAAGGTCGAAACACAACATTAATTGGACCAGGCGTTTCCAGGAGGAGAATGGTTCCTAGCCCATCTTCCAAGAACGCACAAAGGTTGCGAGCGCGGAAAACCCTGCTTCCAAAAATTTGCCATCTGTCAGTAACATGCAAAATCCAGAAAGCTTGTCAACCCAAATTGTGCCTGGTGACTTTATTGAGGTGGTGGTGGGGAAATGGATGCGAATATACACATTCCAGTCAATTGAAGAAGAAGAAGAGTTTGGATTTGATATCCCGCTTTATCACTACCCGAAGGAGTCTCAAAGCGGCTCACAACCTCCTTTCCCTTCCTCCCCCACAACAAACACTCTGTGAGGTGAGTGGGGCTGAGAGACTTCAGAGAAGTGTGACTGGCCCAAGGTCACCCAGCAGCTGCATGTGGAGGAGCGGGGAAGCGAACCCGGTTCACCAGATTACGAGTCCACCGCTCTTAACCACTACACCACCCTGCAAGCAAGGGAACTCTTTTGGGAAGCAGAATCTGTGTCCCAGGCAAAGCTGTTCTCAAAGTCAGACTAATAATAATAATAATAATAATAATAATAATAATAATACAGTGGTGCCTCGCAAGACGAAATTAATCTGTTCCGTGAGGCTCTTCGTCTAGCGGTTTTTTCATCTTGCAAAGCAAGCCCATTGACAGCTTAGCGGATTAGCGCTATTAGCAGTTTAGCGGCTTTTAGCGATCAGCTGTTAAGCGGCTTATCAGCGGATCAGCTGATAAGCAGCTTAGCGGCTTAGGAAAGGGGGGGGAGGGGGAAAACCCGCAGCAACTCGCAAGACGTTTTCGTCTTGCGAAGCAAGCCCATAGGGAAATTCGTTTTGCGAAGTGCCTCCAAAATGGAAAACCCTTTCGTCTAGCGGGTTTTCTGTCTTGCGAGGCATTCGTCTTGCGGGGCACCACTGTAATAATAATAATAATAATAATAATAATAATAATAATAATAATAATTTATCTGTACCCCGCCCATCTGGCTGGGTTTCCCCAGCCACTCTGGGCGGCTTCCACAGAGACAAAAAATACACTAAAATGTCACACATTAAAAACTTCCCTGAACAGGGCTGCCTTAAGATGTCTTCTGAATGTCAGGTAGTTGTTTTTCTCTTTGACATGTGGTGGGAGGGCGTTCCACAGGGCAGGCGCCACCACCAAGAAGGCCCTCTGCCTGGTTCCCTGTAACTTGGCTTCTCGCAGGGAGGGAACTGCCAGAAGGCCCTCGGCGCTGGACCTCAGTGTCCGGACTGAACGATGGGGGTGGAGACGCTCCTTCAGGTATACTGGACGAGGCCGTTTAGGGCTTTCAAGGTCAGCACCAACACTTTGAATTGTGCTACATTTGAATTTAAAGCACATTCGGAGCACATTATTTCCCTCAGAGAATTCTGGGCACTGTAGTTTAGCCTTCACACTGTTACAATCACCAAGGAATGCGTTGCCACAAATGTGCTAGGATAATGTGCAGGCTGATCCAGGAAAGGGAAAAACTCTGGTTTGGGACAGGAAGAAGAGAGTTGAGAATAGGGGAAGTCCAGCTACAGCAGGAAGTGTCTTACTTTCTTTTTTTGGGGGGGGTAATGTAGGTTTTATTTATTTTCATCTTTAAACTGTTTTCAACTTTAAGCGCGGTGGCACTGAGATATATCTTTGCACTGGAGCGTACAACATAACGATGGTTTACATGAAAACAGAAATTAAACAACAATTAGAAATAAAAATAGAAATTCAACAGAAACAGAACAGAAATTAAACAATAAATGTTTCTGAATGTGTTAACAACATTGCGTCAAGGTGCATATACCAAAATTATTACGGGTGCTACTGATATGAAATGATGTCTATTACTGTGTGTTCCTTAGACTGGTGGCTGGTATTTTGGATCAGTAGCGATTAGAATTTATAGGAAAGGGGAAAGGAAAAATAAAATGTGCTTCACACACTCCAGACTGTGCTCCAGACTATGGGTGCTGTTTTACCATATGCCTCGTTATTTGTGTAATTGATAAAGTCACACCAAAAGGCATGAAACGGCCTTACCTTTTGCTTTCCCCTTGGCAGGTACAGGAACCTGGGGGGGGGGGGGGAAGGACATGACTAAATGTCTAAACAACAACAAAAGATAAGCCACGGCCCACATAATTGATCGCATTACACCGGTGCTTTTTTCTGGGGGGATGCAGGCATACACATAACCCCTAAATATTTTGTGAATCTAAGTTTGGCATCTGTCTATGGTAACACTTTAACAGCATCTCGTGCACATCTTTTCTTGTCAGTCTTTGTGTTGGCTCCCAAATTATGAAAATCCTTCCCCACAGAGGTGAGTCTAGTACCTTCGTCATGCAGCTTTTGCTATCTGCAGTGACAGACTTTGGGCTTTTAAAATTTCAGCAGCCTGTGCGGCTCTGCTGCTTCTGTGAATGCACACCTCTTGATCCCGGTCTTTGTCAGGTAAGGTATTTTGTTTTCTGCGGGGTGGGGTGTGGGACACACAAAAGCACACACACTCTGCTGCTTTCACTAAATGTATACTGTTCTGTTCTGGCAGGAACGGATTTCCTTTTCTTAAAAATAATAATAATAATTGCAACAGTTTTATCTGTTTTGATACGTTATATTGTTATAACCTGTCCTGGGCCCTTATATGGTGGAGAGTGGATAAGGAATGTTTTGAACAGGGCTGCCATATTTCAAAAAGTGAAAAAGTTGTGGAGCTTTCTTTTGCAAAATCTTTACCCCCTCCCCTCCCGCCGCAAAAAAATGAAGTTTTTGAGCTATTTTTAAAGGAAATTGCCAAAAAAACCCCAAACCCCAACACTTCCGATATGGGCTGCCATGTTCGTGGGTTTGCCCGGACATCATTTTTGACGGGCGAATGTCCGGGATATTCCAGACATAGTAAAGGGTAAAGGGACCCCTGACCGTTAGGTCCAGTCATGACCGACACTGGGGTTGCGGCGCTCATCTCGCTTTACTGGCCGAGGGAGCCGGCGTACAACTTCCGGGTCATGTGGCCAGCATGACTAAGCCGCTTCTGGCGAACCAGAGCAGCGCACGGAAACGCCGTTTACCTTCCCGCCGGAGCGGTACCTGTTTATCTACTTGCACTTTGACGTGCTTTTGAACTGCTAGGTTGGCAGGAGCAGGGACTAAGCAACGGGAGCTCACCCCGTCGCGGGGATTCGAACCGCCGACCTTCTGATCGGCAAGCCCTGTGGTTTAACCCACAGCGCCACCCACGTCCCTTTTCCCAGACATATGGTAGCCCTATTTTAAATGGAAAACTAAATCTACTCCTGATGCAGAAACGCCCTCTCCATCCCTGGAACCTAAGCTATAAATAAGTTCCATTTTGTTTTGATTGTCACTAGGCAACTGCCTCTCACTCCAGGGACATTTTCTTTCTTTCTCTCTCTCTCTCTCCTTCCACTCAACATCTGCTAACCCAAGAAGTGCATAAGGAAGATCACTGAACCGTGGGCGCCTTTTCGCTTCCTTCTCCTTGGAAATGCGAGTTGTATTTGAGGAGCAGATGCCAGGTTGCATTAGATCTCAAAATCAAGTCTGTTTCGCCCTGTCCCGTGTGTGTGTGTGTGTTGTGTACGTGCGCGCACGCACACACACAGACGGGGGATTTGAAGGGCTGGGGTCCCAAAACGATTTTCGAAATGTTGCAGGTAAAAAAAAAAAGAAACATTTCCTTCGCGTGCTACCAGTTCCGGAACATTCTCCCGTGCAAACACACAAATGCGCACCCGCCAAAATGAAGGGGTACGATGATGTGCATGCGCTTCAGGCATGGATCGTGGCCTATCGCACAGATTTTGCTTTGAGTCCTTTACAGTGCTACCTCAGGTTAAGTACTTAATTCGTTCCGGAGGTCCGTTCTTAACCTGAAACTGTTCTTAACCTGAAGCACCAGTTTAGCTAATGGGGCCTCCTGCTGCCGCCACGCCACCAGAGCACGATTTCTGTTCTCATCCTGAAGCAAAGTTCTTAACCTGAAGCACTATTTCTGGGTTAGTGGAGTCTGTAACCTGAAGCGTATGTAACCCGAGGTACCACTGTATTTAATAAACCGTTTGCAATTTAAAACCCAGCCCACCCAAAAGGCTTGAGCAAACATTTCAAATGAAACCCCAAATTATCTTATTCGTTATTGCATATGTTTGTTTATATTAAATTAATTTATTAAATTTCTACCCCGCCTTTCCACCAAAAGGCTCAGCGAGGTGTACACGGGTCCCCCCTCCCCATTTTATCCTGACGACAACCTTGCGAGGTAGATAGGTTAACAGAGAGCAACTGGGTCAACGTCGCTCAGTGAATCCTGGTCTCCCCACATCCTAGCCCCAAGTTCACAGCATATGTGAAAATCAGTATTTTAAAAGAGCCATTTCAGACCAGGCTGCTTAAAAGGAAAGGGGGATGAGGGGGTTGAAAACGCAGCCTCAAGCCAATGTCTCTCGATTGACTTACGTACACAGCTGCTCTTCGAGAACATAAATATCGTCTTGCTGGAAAGAAGGAGAGAAAGAGTTGATCATAAAAACGGCCGCTAAGTGTAGAAATCAAAACAAAATAAAAAAATTCCTTCCAGTAGCACCTTAAAGACCAACTAAGTTAGTTCTATGGCAGACCAACACGGCTACCTATCTGTAACTGTAGAAATCAAGTCACTCTAGGGAGTAAAATATTTAAGGGTTTGTATTGAGGCAGGTCCGCACCCAAGATTTCCGGGCCAGCGTTTATGATTTTAGACCTCAAAAAATATTCCATGGTGAGACAGAATACATCTACAGTGGTACCTCGGGTTATGAACTTAATTCGTTCCAGAGGTCCATTCTTAATCTGAAACTGTTCTTAACCTGAGGTACCACTTTAGCTAATAGGGCCTCCCGCCTCTGTGGCCACACGACTTCTGTTCTCATCCTGAGGTAAAGTTCTTAACCCGAGGTACTACTACTGGGTTAGCGGAGACTGTAACCCGAAATGTTTGTAACCCGAGGTGTTTGTAACCTGAGGTACCACTGTATCTGCAACACCACACATCGGCAGAACATGGGTTTTGAACCTGTGTTTTGCTGGACTACATTGGAAGCAGGGGTGTCAACTATGGGAGCAGAAGGGGCTTCGGGTCCTGAAATATTGGTGGCCAGGGGTCTTTGGAAGTACTCTACGAAGAGCTGCCTTCAGGCCCCAGGCCCGCTGGCAGACCAACTCCGTGTTGCAAAGATGTCTGCAAACATGACATGACGGCTGGCAACATCAACCTTGCCGTGTAGGAATCCCTTGCAGACAGTCAGGTTGTGTATCCATTACAGAACAGCAAACCCCTGTGTTGCAAACTTAACACAACAAACAACACAAGCAACACGATGACCAGTATACTAGATAACACTGCAATTCTTATTGCATAATATACATGTTTTAGTACAATAAAAACAAAAACAATCTGTGTCCACTTGTAAATTCTCTAATATATTTGAAATCAAATGAACACACGTCTGTCAATCTTTGAAAGTCCGTAAAATTATATAGTTTAATTTCGTGACTGCTGTCACCATCTGCAGTGATCATGAAGCCCAAGAAAGTAAAATTACTCACTGCTTCCATTTCTTCCCCTTCTATTTTCCTGGAGGTGACGGGTAACAGTATAGTTAAAGGTATGGTTTTCACAGTAGTGATGTATGGAAGTGAGAGTTGGACCATAAAGAAGGCTGAATGACTAAATGACTAAACAACAACAACAATAGATGCTATCCTGTGGGCTAAGCGGTAAAACTTTTTAGGTGTTCAGGTGCCGAAGTAGTAAGTGAATAACAATGTAGGACAGTGATCCCGGATGATCTTACTGTTTTGCTGGTCATAAGGATATGTAACCACTCATATCCTTATGACCACTGCTCCTTGTGCGTTTTCCTAATCTATGGGTTGTGCTGAAGAAGATTCCAGCAAAACAGTCAGATTATCCGGGATCACTTTCCTATGTTGTTATTCTCTTACTACTTCGGCACCTAAACGCCTAAAAATTTTTACCGCTCAGCCCACAGAATAGCATCTATTACTTTGTTTGAATTATAGACTTATTATACTTTTACGGACTTTCAAAGATTGACAGACGTGTGTTCATTTGATTTCAAATATATTAGAGAATTTACAAATGTATTTTTGTTGTCCTAAAACATGTATATTATGCAATAAGAATTGCAATGCTATCTAGTATACTGGTCATCGTGTTGCTTGTGTTGTTTGTTGTAGCAGGGACCAGAGGAGGAATGACCGTTGGGAGGAACAGAGAGAGAATAAATGCCGAGGTGCATCTGCAGCATCACAACCGGACGCCTCCCTCTGCCCCGGCTGCAACGAAACATGTCTCTCCTGTATCGGTCTCAACAGCCATAGCAGGTGCTGCAAGCTTCCAGCAGTTTGAACTCACCCAAAAGCCACACCCCTCCATTGTCTCCCAGGACAGACAGATGCCAGCGACAACTTCACACCAGCGCTGGCTAGTTTCTAAATGGTTTGTTGGTATTAAAGGGTTAAGAGGTAACAGGTCGCTCTAATCACTGAGCAGCTGGAAGTCATTAAGCATCCAGGAATGTGAGTTAGTTTGTATAAAGAGTCAGTTCACCGTGTTTCTCTCCCTCCTTCCCCCCTTGACCTGACTCTCAGACTCAGTTTGTGGCCATGGGCGTGTTTGCTGATATGAGTTAAGTTTAGAGTAAAGTTTTTCTTTATGCCAGAGATAAAAGCATGTGTGCTTTATCGCCAGGGTTTTTTTTGCTTTTGTGAATAAAGTTTTTCCCTGAGTTCCAAAGTGCTTGCTGCAGGATTCTTCATTGAAAGGTACTGAGTCTCCTGCCTCCTTCAGCCGCTGCACGAAATTCTCTGCTGAGATAAGTCTTATGGCGTTGGAAGCGCATTGGACGTTTACTTAACATTAAACTAATCAAAGTTTAATGGACATGGTTGTTAGGAATAGTAACTGCGGCACCCGGAACTCTTCAAGGGAAATAATGTGCTCTTAAAGGTGTAGCATGGTGTTATGTACTGAGTTGAATAGGATCCAGAATGCAGCAGTCTGATTGGTCCTAGAACAATAGGATCCAGAATGCAGCAGTCTGATTGGTCCGCAGGAGCCACCCAATCCAACTCCAGGTGGAAGTGAACCCGCAACTTGATTGGCCTACAGGAGAATCCCAGAATTAGCCAATCACGTAGGGCCCATTGTGTAAATAATGTATATAAAGCAGACATTTCAGGGGAACTTCCATTCCTCACTACTATGAGCTGAATAAAGAGCATGAAATCCACACTTGACTCCGAGTATATTTCACAGCATATGCTTGCCTTGGAACGCCACCCCGGGATTTATTCCTGTTCTTCGCTGCTGCCAGCAGGAATGAGGCCACGGGTCATATTTCTGCCTGTTCCCTTCTGTGTCTTTGGTTGGCTTTCCTCCCCACCTAGCATAAAGATCCCAGGGTCCTGAGTGAAGAATGGCAGTGCCAAGGGCGACTCACCAGAGATTCCTGAAGCTCCTTCAGCTGTTGAACTTTCTTCTTGATCTTGTCGTTGTCTCTGAAAGTCAAGGAAGGGCGGGGGTTTCGGATGAGTGGATGGGCAAAAGGCAGCATTTTTCCTGGTCATACGAGAACTTTAGGTTTCCACCTTTCATTTAGATCGGAAGCACCTGGACACCTCCAACGCCAGACATTCATCCTGGTCTGCTTGCACCAAGTTCACATGGAAGTTACCGTATTTTTCACTCTATAAGACGCACCAGACCACAAGACGCACCTAGTTTTGGGAGGAGGAAAACAAGAAAAAAAAAATTCTGAATCTCAGAAGCCAGAACAGCAAGAGGGATTGCTGCGCAGTGAAAGCAGCGATCCCTCTTGCTGTTCTGGCTTCTGGGATAGCTGCGCAGCCTGCATTCGCTCCATAAGACACACACACATTACCCCTTACTTTTTAGGAGGGAAAAAAGTGAGCCTTATGGAGCAAAAAATACAGTATATTCTATCTGGTTTTTATTGAGCATTTGTTCCGATTTGTTGACGGGGCGGTTACACTGCACGGAACATTTGCTCCACATCTACCTTGACTTCTTTCTTTCTTTCTTTCTTTCTTTCTTTCTTTCTTTCTTTCTTTTTTCATTGAAAAAAGAAGTGGATTTCTTGTGCTAGGCCAACAGAGCGCTTTAACTTAATCTAAGCAAACTAGTGTGTGACTGAATTACTCCTGCAAATAAATGATAGCTTGGAAGTGCCTATTAAACAGCAAACTAATAATAATAATACTAATAATAGACTTTTTGTGGTCTGGAAATTGATGGGCAATGCACTGAAAAGTCTGATAAGCACATTTACAGGAAGATATGCAAATATCCCACAAGCCAATCAGGATAAATGCAAGACACTGTTTACACTGGCTGGCAGCAGGGATAAAGAGGTGTGAGTTCAGATCATTGATCCATCAAGCTTGATACTGCCTGAACTGGCTGGCAGCGACTCTCCGAGGATTTAGGCAGGACTCTTCAGGATAAAGGGATGTGGGTGGCGCTGTGGGTTAAACCACAGAGCCTAGGACTTGCCAATCAGAAGGTTGGCGGTTCGAATCCCCGCGATGGGCTGAGCTCCCGTTGCTCGGTCCCTGCTCTTGCCAACCTAGCAGTTCGAAAGCACACCAGTGCAAGTAGATAAATAGGTACCGCTCCGGCGGGAAGGTAAACGGCGTTTCCGTGCGCTGCTCTGGTTTGCCAGAAGCGGCTTAGTCATGCTGGCCACATGACCCAGAAGCTGCATGCCGGCTCCCTCGGCCAGTAAAGCGAGATGAGTGCCGCAACCCCAGAGTCGGACACGACTGGGCCTAATGGTCAGGGGTCCCCTTTACCTTTACCTTCAGGATAAGAGCAGATGCTCTACCACTGAAGCACAATTTCTCCTCTTCTTTCCTCCACCCCCTTCTTTTAAAAAAATTATCCAAGGCTTTTAATAGGTGGATGCTGTTTTCCTTGACCTGCTTACAGACAGCAAGAGAGCAGCAAACACCCACATTTAGGATTAACACTGTCGCCTGAAAGTTCATCCCTAACCGCTTCCAATCTTTTGACTGGAAAAGCGACCCATTAATATTTCCAATAAACATATGTATGGTTCCCCACCCTTAAAGTGCATTTGTAGAGCATATAAGTTTGAATTTTTAAATATATGCATATTTTATTGGGCTGTTGTTTTTATTTTGATTATATATATTGTGGCTTTTATGTTGATGCATGAAATATACTCGGGAGTTGAGAGTGGATTTCATGCTCTTTATTCAGCTCATAGTGGTGAGGAGGAATGGAAGTTCCCCCAGAATGTCTGCTTTATATACGTTATTTACACAAGGGGAACCACGTGATTGGCTAATTCCGGGATTCTCCTGTAGGCCAGTGAGGTTGCGGATTCACTTCCACCTGTAGCTGGACTGGGTGGCTCCTGTGGACCAATCAGACTGCTGCATTCTGGGTCCTGTTGTTCTAGGACCAATCAGACTGCTGCATTCTGAATCCTATTGTTCTAGGACCAATCAGACTGCTGCATTCTGGGTCCTATTGTTCTAGGACCAATCAGACTGCTGCATTCTGAATCCTATTGTTCTAGGACCAATCAGACTGCTGCATTCTGGGTCCTATTGTTCTAGGACCAATCAGACTGCTGCATTCTGAATCCTATTGTTCTAGGACCAATCAGACTGCTGCATTTTGAATCCTATTCAACTCAGTACATAACAATGCCCCACATCAATAAACAAGCAAGTACATAAATAAGAAATACCTAAGTAAGATTTCTTCTGTTGACTTGAAAACTGAAGGAGAGAAAGGAAAGATAGTAAAAAAGGCAAATTCTCCTAAGACAAGATTGGTGACTATTAACTAAGAATCTGTCTGGAGCAAGTGGCAATTCAGATATTGCTGGAGTACAGCTCCCATCATTCCCTTGACCACTGACCAGGGGCTGATGGGAGTTGGAGTCCAACAGCATCAGCGGGTGGGATGCTCTTGTTTCCCACTGAACCCAGAGCTAGCTTGGAATTAACTGAGTTGGGAGAATCCTAGCAAATAGCTTCAAGTTAAGTCCAGCCCTGGATGACCTGTTGAGAAGGGGGAGGACCTGGCCAGGACGCTCAGCTGGTACATGTGAAAAGGATCTAGGAGTCTTGGTTGACCACAAACTTGACATGAGCCAACAGTGTGACGCGGCAGCTAAAAAAGCCAATGCAATTCTGGCCTGCATCAATAGGAGTATAGCATCTAGATCAAGGGAAGTAATAGTGCCACTGTATTCTGCTCTGGTCAGACCTCACCTGGAGTACTGTGTCCAGTTCTGGGCACCACAGTTCAAGAAGGACACTGACAAACTGGAACGTGTCCAGAGGAGGGCAGCCAAAATGGTCAAAGGCCTGGAAACGATGCCTTATGAGGAACGGCTAAGGGAGCTGGGCCTGGAGAAGAGGAGGTTAAGGGGTGATATGATAGCCATGTTCAAATATATAAAAGGATGTCACATAGAGGAGGGAGAAAGGTTGTTTTCTGCTGCTCCAGAGAAGCGGACACGGAGCAATGGATCCAAACTACAAGAAAGAAGATTCCACCTAAACATTAGGAAGAACTTCCTGACAGTAAGAGCTGTTCGACAGTGGAATTTGCTGCCAAGGAGTGTGGTGGAGTCTCCTTCTTTGGAGGTCTTTAAGCAGAGGCTTGACAACCATATGTCAGGAGTGCTCTGATGGTGTTTCCTGCTTGGCAACCTCTCCATGTGGGAAAGAAGCCACTGCAGGACCAACACGTCTTCGCATGTCTGATCCTCAAAACATGTCGGTCCCTTCCCTACCAATCCTGTTCTGTTCCCACCACAGCCCTGCAGGGAAGCAAAACGTCTCACCTTCATTTTCCTCCCTTAGCCTTGAATTCTGCAAAGGTCAGGAAAAGAGGAACTTGGTTAATAATAATAATAATAATAATAATAATAATAATAATAATAATTTATTTATACCCCGCCCTCTCCGGCCAGAGCCAGGTCAGGGTGGCTAACAACAGTAAAATTACAGTAAAAACATAATGGGGGGGGGGGAACCAATTTAAAATACAGGTTAAAATGCAGCCTCATTTTAAAAGTACCGCATTTTTCACTCTATAAGATGCACCAGACCATAAGACGTACCTAGTTTTTGGAGGAGGAAAACAAGAAAAAAAATATTCTGAATCTCAGAACCCAGAACAGCAAGAGGGATCGCTGCACAGCGAAAGCAGCAATCCCTCTTGCTGTTCTGGCTTCTGGGATAGCTGCGCAGCCTGCATTCGCTCCATAAGACGCACACACATTTCCCCTTACTTTTTAGGAGGGAAAAAGTGAGTCTTATAGAGCAAAAAAATACGGTAAATAATTTATTTATTTTTAATTAAAGCCATCCAAAAACAATTTAAAATACAGATTAAAATGCAATTTAAAATGCAGCCTCATTTTAAAAGTAGCCCATAGATCAAAACCATAAGGGGCGGGAAACATAAGGGTCAGACTGAGTCCAATCCAAAGGCCAGGCAGAACAGCTCTGTCTTGCAGGCCCTGCGGAAACGTAGACAGTGATAATGTGGGATGTAATCTATTGCTACAGTCAACTGCAACATTCCTTATTTCCCTAGCGTGGGAACAAGCAGGAGAACTTCCAGTCAGTGTAACTTTCTGTTGCACTGGTCTGGAGCTTCCTCGCCCTGCGTGTCATCTGGGAGATGAGCGTGGCTCTGGCTGACTCCATAAAAGAATGGAGCTATGCAGCCATTTCCTCACTTGCGGTCTAGTTTTGACTTCCTGTTGTCTTGTTCTCTCTCTTGCTGCCATGCCACTCTTACTTACTGCTTTCTTACTTACACCTCTCTTCACTCGGGGTGGTTTTGCCCATCATTGGCTCTCTGGCTCCACCTAGTGTTGACCTCCCTCCCTTCCACCCTATCTGCCCCACAGGGTGCTAGCACACTGATAGCACAAAAATGTAATTTTGCTGTGTGAGTTCAATCTCCACATGAGATCAACTCACTTTGTTTATGTGACTACTAAGAAAAGCCTGCCTTTCAGGGATCATATCGTGAACTGAAATGTGAGTAAAGCTTTTGTTTCTTTACTCAGAAAGACTCTGGTGTCTTTATTCTTTTAAGAGGGGTCAAAAGGGGACGCCAGGAAATTAATCTTAACTAAGGACGCAGGTGGCGCTGTGGGTTAAACCACAGAGCCTAGGACTTGCTGGTCAGAAGGTCAGTGGTTCGAATGCCTGCGACGGGGTGATCTCCCGTTGCTCAGTCCCTGCTCCTGCCAACCTAGCAGTTCGAAAGCACATCAAAGTGCAAGTAGGTAAATAGGTACCACTCCGGCGGGAAGGTAAATGGCGTTTCTGTGCGCTGCTCTGGCTCTCCAGAAGCATGTTTGTCATGCTGGCCACATGACCCGGAAGCTGTACGCCAGTTCCCTTGGCCAATAAAGCGAGATGAGCACTGCAACCCCAGAGTCGGCCACGACTGGAGCTAATGGTCAGGGTTCCCTTTACCTTTACCTTTAAGAGATTCTGTGCATTTCCTGATTTCCTGTAACCTCACTTCTTGCAGGGAGGCAACCGCCAGAAGGCCCTCGGCGCTGGACCTCAGTGTCCGGACAGAACGATGGGGGTGGAGACTCTTTGAGGCCATTTAGGGCTTTAAAGGTCAGCACCAACACTTTGAATTGTGCTTGGAAATGTACTGGGAGCCAATGTAGGTCTTTCAGGACGGTGTTATGTGGTCTCAGCGGTGCTGCCCCAGCAGGGCTGCCAACTTGAATGAAATATTGCGGGGGCCCAGGTAAGCTCCGCAGCACATAATCGATCACATAACGCAATGCACACACACCATTTTAATAGGGCTGCCCATCCACTTTGCGGGCCCCTGGGCCCCTCAAATATTTTATTTGGGGGGCTGAAGCCCCTATGGCCTCTGGGATGTGGCTCCTATGTGCCCCAATGACAGAAAGTGACAGGAAGCAATGTCTCTGCCATAAGCTAACTTGTACCAAGTCCGACTGTTGCTCCACCTGGCTAAGTATTGTCTCTACAGATCTCTGGGGTTGCAGTCTGGCTTGTCTCCCAGCTTTGCCTAGAGATGCTGCCAGGATGAGACCTGTGACCTTCTGCTTGCAAAGCAGATGTTCCACTGCTAAGCTATAGACCTGTCACTCATGGTATGCCAAGAGGCCCCTTAAAGGTAAAGGTAAAGGGACCCCTGACCATTAGGTCCAGTCGTGACCGAGTCTGGGGTTGCGGCGCTCATCTCGCTTTATTGGCCGAGGGAGCCGGCGTACAGCTTCCGGGTCATGTGGCCAGCATCACTAAGCCGCTTCTGGTGAACCAGAGCAGCGCATGGAAACGCCGTCTACCTTCTCGCCAGAGTGGTACCTATTTGTCTACTTGCACTTTGACATGCTTTTGAACTGCTAGGTGGGCAGGAGCAGGGACCGAGCAACGGGAGATCACCCCGTCGCGGGGATTCGAACCACCAACCTTCTGATCGGCAAGTCGTAGGCTCTGTGGGAAAGACCCACAGCGCCACCTGCGTCCCTTAAGGCCCCTTATCTCTCCTCTTATCCCTCTGAGCTGTTTTACGGTGCTCACCATTTGCCGCAAGTTTGCGTTGGCCTTCTGAAGGGATCTGATCTTTTCCATCTGTAGGAAAATTGAAAAAAATAAACAATAAACAGGAGAGGAAACATGAGATGCCGTAACACCCTTCTCAAAAATATATAGATTCTTTGATATAATAAATTTGTTTCCAGATTTCCCTTCAAAACGTTCAGCTGATAAAGCTGACGTTGAATACCCTCAATTATTCCTTGAATGCTCAAGCTTTTGCTGAAACCTGATGTCTATATTTAGTGTCCTTTTATATATGACAGTATGTGGCTATTGGCATCCCTTGACACGTGGCATTTGCCTGGATTTGATGGATGACGCTGAATAACATATATGCAGCAGTCTTTGCTTCCATAAAATTGAGGGGGGCGCGTTGCTATTGGGTTGTTCTTGTTTTTATTTTGGTTATGTATTTTGTGTTCTTATATTGTGATTTTATCCTGTGAACTGCCCTGAGACCTGTGGGTATAGGGCAACAAAAACAACAAACAAATAATAATAATAATAATAATAATAATAATAATAATAATAATAATAATAGTTACAGATAGGTAGCCGTGTTGGTCTGCCACTGAAACAGAAGTCACCAGACCCTTCTATATAGTGAGAAGGTGGGGAGGGGTATTACTCAGAAGGGTGGTGGGATTGGGTGATTGGCAGATAGCTGTGATGAGCCTGTATCTGAAGAAGTGTATCTGAAGCTTATCTGTATCTGAAGTGTATCTGTATCTGAAGAAGCCTGTATCTGAAGAAGTGTGCATGCACACGAAAGCTCATACCAAGAACTAACTTAGTTGGTCTTTAAGGTGCTACTGGAAGGAATTTTTTTATTTTGTTTTTAATAATAATAATAATAATAATAATAATAATAATAATAATAATAATAATTGAAGATGGCTATCATATCTCCTCTCATGCTTAGGTTGTATATAAAGGAATAAAAATAAAATGTAAATAACTAAAATACTGTAGCCTCAGGACGCCACAGTTTCCGCTGACCTTCCTTCCAAGGAAACTGGACTCTGGGCGAGTGTTGAAACCCCTGGAGATATCTCACCGCTCAGAGACTGGGGTGGTGTGCAATGTTATGTTGTTGTGGTCATCACAAATCACCCCAATTGCACATTAAAAATGACATCCAATGAGGCCTTAGAAGCCTGAAGGAGCGTCTCCACCCCCATCATTCTGCCCGGACGCTGAGTTTCAGCGCCGAGGGCCTTCTGGCGGTTCCCTCACTACGAGAAGCAAAGCTACAGGGAACCAGGCAGCGGGCCTTCTCGGTGGTGGCACCCGCCCTGTGGAACGCCCTCCCACCAGATGTCAGCGAGATAAACAACTACTTGACATTTAGAAGACATCTGAAGGCAGCCCTGTTCAGGGAAGTTTTTAATGTGTGACATTTTAATGTATTTTTAATCTTTGTTGGAAGCTGCCCAGAGTGGCTGGGGAAATCCAGCCAGATGGGCGGGGTACAAATAATACATTATTATTATTATTATTATTATTATTATTATTATTCCAGCTCCGAAGGATGCTCACCAGGTTCTGATTCCTCTGTTCCAGTAAGAGAAGCCTTCTTCCTCGCTCCGCCATGGTGGGCAGCTACATGCAGATAGCACCGTGAGCAAAGGGCAAAGGATACCACGGTCCCATCAGACGACCCAATTTTTCTCCTCTCAACCTGCAGCCGCAATCTGGGCTGGTCTTGGGAGTTCCTCACTAAGCTAGTGCCTGTTGCCCTCAGCACCCAATGCCCCTCCATCTTGGCTTGTGACGATGCCCGTGATGTCATAGGAGACCTGAGGGTTTATTTTTGACAAATAAATATAACACCCTACAGGGACCTGCCTTTTGGGTACCTTCAGAGGCAGGGGAGGAGAAGGACTGATGGTCTCTGCGTAGCCTTATTAGACTTTACCGATTGGTGGGGGTTTGCGTTGCTCCCGGACGGGGAGGAAGGAAGTCAAGTGACACTGAGGGTTGATTCAGAGAAAGAGTTCTGTATTTTGTCGGAAATCAAGCCTTTATCAGGAGAAACTGGCAACTCTCCCAGGCACCCGGCATGATTCCCTGTTGACCTCCCTGGCTGCATTCCCCAGCAAGATCCAGGCTAGGTCGCAATAGGCGATCCTTCTCAGCGTGAGAAGAACACACCCCTCTTTCCTGCCCCCTGACAGGGGAAAGAGATAGACAGAAACGTATCTACATGCCTTTATTTCTGTCTTTGCAGCATTACAAAAAACATGACTGCTCTCTTCAAACTCCAGCAGTCTAGCAACAAACACTTCCTGGACAGGAACAAACGGAAGAGCTCATATTACACTCTGAGCTAATTCCGGTGTGCTTCGCACTGTGAGTTGACTGTCCCTCTGTTTCCCATGGGCAGTCCCAACATTCCCATCATGTTTACTTTTCAAGCTAGCACTTTGCAGCTGCATTGCATCCATATCGTAACATATTTCTGCTCTCCGGAGCAGCAGAAAGGCACTTGCGTGGTCAGTCCACAGCAAGTCAAAAGAAATGAGGAATTTCATGCAGTATATATATCCTCCAGGCACCCTCTCCCCCCTTCCCCAGGAATCCAGCCACGTCAGCTTATACACGCAGGTTGACATCACAAATGTTCCTGCTCCGGCACTCTTAACCATAAAAGGGTTTTCCGTCCTGTACTCCTGACCATAAAAGGGTTTTCCTTCCTATACTCTTATCTTGGAGCAAGAGGTCACCAACTCCAAGAACACACTCTGGTGCTGTTCCCGGACTAGGTCTGTGCGTCAGAGTGTGGTCAGGATGTAAAATAAGACCTAGACATGTCATCCCTACTCCCCTGGAACAGCCAAGGCCATCCATTGCCGTGACTGATAAAGGAGAGAGCTTTGTTTATACAGCTGTGTTCTTGTTATGCATTTGCTCAACAGCTCAAGTTAATGCATTTTAGAAATGCTCTCTTGGAGAAAGAAGAAAGGGGTTTTTTGAGTTAGTTTCAAACTGACTGCACAGAAACCCATTCCTTCATCTGTGCCTCATAATAATAATAATAATAATAATAATAATAATAATAATTTTTATCCCGCCCTCCCCAGCTGTGCCCCAAGTGCACGACTGAATATTTTGGCACTTGCCTGCTAAACCAGAGGTGAGGAAATCTTTCAAGTGCCAGGGGAACATTGATATGGATGGGCTTTTCCTCCATTGTTGACATCCATCCTCCATGGATCAGTCTGATTCTTTGTCGAAGTTGGTAGCGACCACAGTTTCCTGTGGGAGGGAGTTCCGCAGTTTAACTACAGGAAGATGTGCTTTCTTTTATCTGCCCCGAATCTTCCGACATTCAGCTTCGCTGGGTTGCTCACGAGTTCTGGTCTTACGAAAGAGGGAGAAAACATTTTCTCTGTTCAATTTTCCCGTGCCCGGCACAATCTCACAAATTTATTACCGTATCACCTCTTATGCACCTTTTCTCTCAGTGAAAAAGTCCCAAATGCTGCGATCTTTCCTCACAGGAGAGCCTCAAAAAAGTATTGACCATTTTGGTTGCCCTTTTTTGTACCTTTTCCAACTCTACGACATCCTTTTCCTCGAGGTGAGGTGACCTCACCAATAAATCTTGAGATGCCCGTCTTGAGAAATTCCAGTTAAAAGCATTCTCAATTTCTCCCCCCGCAATTGCGACATTGCTGGTATTCACCCAGGTTCATATATATTTCAAAATATATTTTAGCGATACACTAAGTTTCGAATTCTTTTGAATTCTGGTGCTGGAGCAGACTCTTGAGAGTCCCATGGACTGCAGGAAAATCCAACCTCTCCATTCTGTAGGAAATCAGCCCTGAGTGCTCACTGGAAGGACAGATCCTGAAGCTGAGGCTCCACTACTTTGGCCAGCTCATGAGAAGAGAAGACTCCCTGGAAAAGACCCTGATGCTGGGAACGATGGAGGGCACAAGGAGAAGGGGATGACAGAGGACGGGATGGTTGGACAGTGTTCTCGAAGCTGCTAACATGAGTTTGACCAAACTGCGGGAGGCAGTGGAAGACAGGAGTGCCTGGTGTGCTCTGGTCCAGGGGGTCACGAAGAGTCAGACATGACTAAACGACTAAACAACAAGTTTCAAATTTGGGAATGGTTTCAAAACCTGCCTCAAGTACACACACACACACACACACACTTTTATTAATTTTTTAACATCATTTCCAACAGTCATTTAACATAACTTCTTATCTTATACAATATTTTAGACTTCCGTCAACAACCTCTGAAGATTTCCCGTTCTTTTTCACTTATTTTGCATTTCTTAATTTCTCTATTACTTTTAATTATCATTAACTAATAATTCTCTTCATAGTCTCCCTTGCAACATTTCATATAATCCTCCTTACAGCACTTCTCGCAGTCCTACTAGCGTAATCTGTTTGTTACAATTGCTTTTCAAATAGTTCATATATTTTGCTCCAGTCTTCTAAGAATCTCTGGTCCCGCAGGTTTCGAATCCTCCCTGTTAATTTATCCAATTCTGCATAGTCCATTAATTTCATTTGCCATTCTTCTTTCGTCGGTAATTCTTCTTGCTTCCGTTTTTGTGCAAAATTGTATTCTTGCGTCTGAAAACCTTCCTCAAGACTTTTGCCTGTCCTGAATCCTTGCAGACATCTAACCCCTTCCACTCAAAATTATTCGCCCCCCTGGTTCCCCATCCATCTCCTAGTTCAAGAACGGAGTGGGGAGGGAGATTGGGAAAAGGCCAGGAGAGGGCCGAGGCCTTGTTTGCCTAGGCCAGAAAGATGCCACAACCGCTATCGCCATGGCAACCACTATGGCCTGCAGTGTGGCTAACGTAGCCATAGGAATGGGGCGGGGAGAGATGTATAGGATTTGGGTGTGGGGTCCCAGGCAGAGTAAATAGAGGGCGAGACCCTGTCATGGGAAAGGGAGAAGGAAGGAGGAGGATTGAAATGATGAAGGAAAAAAAGAGAAGCACTGAATCCAATTTGGACTTAGACGTTCTCACAGCCTCCAACGTTTTCCCGATGAAAATAGGGACGTCCTATTCCATAATCATAACCATACTATTAACAATAATTTTATTATTTATACCCCAGCCATCTCACTGGGTTGCCCCAGCCACTCTGAGTGGCTTCCAACATATATAAAAACATAATAAAACATTAAGCGTTAAAAACGTCCCTCTATAGGGCTGCCTTCAGATGTCTTCTACATGTTGTATAGCTACTGTTATGTACTGAAGTTCTCACCCTGGGCCAGCAGGGGGATACTGTAGATAGTTTTCACTCAGGCCCACATATGCAAATAAGGGATTGAAAGTGACGTTCAGTGATTGGCTAGTTACAGAAAGTTGTTACTGTTGCGTTGTAGTGGAGCTCTATATAAGCAGGCTGGCTGAACCCTTCAGTTCAGTTCTGTTCTGGCCTGTGAATAAACAAGAGCTGCTTGAAGAATTGCTGTGTCGTCTGATATGTTCACCCACAACTTAACAGTTACTTTTCTCTTTAGCAGGGCATTCTGGGATCAAATCAGAAACTGGGACGGCTTCTGTAAATCCGGGACTGTCCCTGGAAAATAGGGACACTTGGAGGTTTTGTGTTCTCGTGTTTTGAACTGAGTCTCAATTATTGGTACTCAGGTTTGCAAGCCGCACCCTATAAGTGTCTAGGAAGCCACCACTGAGAGGCTCCGTGGTGATGAAGAGGCAGTCAGCGCATGCTCAGAAAAGCTCTCGGTTTCCTGAAAAAGTGTGGATTTGTTCAAAACCAGGGCAGCTTAGGGTGTTGGGCCAAGACGGAGGAGACGGAGGCTCGAATTCCCACAAAGCCAGTAAACTTTGGCTTTGAGCCAGTCACACAAGGCTCTGGTTGTGAGGTTAAAAGCAGGGGAGAATTAGGTCAGCCGCCCTGAGCTCCTTGTAGGAAGGCCAGGAAGTGAACGTAATATTCCTCCAAGAAGTTCAGAACTCCATATATTGGGGATGGGGGTGGATATTCCTTTCCCACCCCCTCACAACCAATGATGCAATTATAGGAACATAAGGAAGGTATTTGAAGGATGCGGGTGGCGCTGTGGGTTAAACCACAGAGCCTAGGACTTGCCAATCAGAAGGTCGGCGGTTCGAATCCCCGCGACGGGGTGAGCTCCCGTTGTTCGGTCCCTGCTCCTGCCAACCTAGCAGTTCGAAAGCACATCAAAGTGCAAGTAGATAAATAGGTACCACTCCGGCAGGAAGGTAAACGGCGTTTCCGTGCGCTGCTCTGGTTTGCCAGAAGCGGCTTAGTCATGCTGGCCACATGACCCGGAAGCTGCACGCCGGCTCCCTTGGCCAATAAAGCGAGATGAGCACCGCAACCCCAGAGTCGGCCACAACTGGACCTAATGGTCAGGGGTCCCTTTACCTTTACCTTTATGGAAGGTATTTAAAGCTCATCACTATACCCAAAGAATCTTGGGAACCGTAGTTTACCCCTCACTGGCTTACAATTCCCAGCGCTCTTAAACTATGTTCCCCAGGGTTCTGTAGGGGAAATCATGTGTTTTAAATGTGCTTTATACAGCTCACATTTAAAGTGCAGGCTTCCCTCCAAAGAATCCTGGGCACTGCAGTTTACCCCTCACAGAGTTATAATTCTCAGCACGCGTAAAACTACAGTTCCTAAGATTCTCAGAGGGATGCTGTGTGTACTTTGTACCTTTGGTGTGTGTAACGCAGTAAGTCAGGCCACTGGTCATCTAGTTCAGTCTTGTCAACACTGACCATCCGTGGTTCTCCAGGGCTTCAGACAGGATATCCGTAGCAAACTATGGCAAGTTCTTCAAGAAATGGGAGTGCCTGGTCACCTCATCTGTCTCCTGAGAAATCTCTATGTGGGACAAGAAGCTACAGTTAGAACTGGATACGGAACAACTGATTGGTTCAAAATTGGGAAAGGAATACGGCAAGGCTGTATATTGTCTCCCTGCTTATTTAACTTATATGCAGAATTCATCATGCAAAAGGCTGGGCTGGGTGAATCCCAAGCCGGAATTAAGATCGCCGGAAGAAATATCAACAACCTCAGATATGCAGATGACACAACATTGATGGCAGAAAGTGAGGAGGAATTAAAGAACCTTTTAATGGGGGTGAAAGAGGAGAGCGCAAAATATGGTCTGAAGCTCAACATCAAAAAAACGAAGATCATGGCCACTGGTCCCATCACCTCCTGGCAAATAGAAGGGGAAGAAAGGGAGGCAGTGATTTTACTTTCTTGGGCTCCATGATCACTGCAGATGGTGACAGCAGCCACGAAATTAAAAGACGCCTGCTTCTTGGGAGAAAAGCAATGACAAACCTAGACAGCATCTTAAAAAGCAGAGACATCACCTTGCCAACAAAGGTCCGTATAGTTAAAGCTATGGTTTTCCCAGTAGTGATGTATGGAAGTGAGAGCTGGACCATAAAGAAGGCTGATTGCCAAAGAATTGATGCTTTTGAACTATGGTGCTGGAGGAGACTCTTGAGAGTCCCATGGACTGCAAGAAGATCAAACCTCTCCATTCTGAAGGAAATCAGCCCTGAGTGCTCCCTGGAAGGACAGATCCTGAAGTTAAGACTCCAATACTTTGGCCACCGCATGAGAAGAGAAGACTCCCTGGAAAAGACCCTGATGTTGGGAAAGATGGAGGGCACTAGGAGAAGGGGACGACAGAGGACGAGATGGTTGGACAGTGTTCTCGAAGCTACCAGCATGAGTTTCACCAAACTGCGGGAGGCAGTGGAAGACAGAAGTGTCTGGTGTGCTCTGGTCCACGAGGTCACGAAGAGTCAGACACGACTAAACGACTAAGCAACAACAACAACACCAGGAGCCGCTGGCAGGATTTGAACTCGAGACCTTTTGCATGCAAGGCAGGTGCTCTGTCGCTGAGCCGCAGTCCTTCCCCAGCCAGGGCAGGTCTTTGGGGAGGCCTCCAGGCCTTCGACTCCGAAAGATGAGCAGGAGCGTCCCCTGCAAAACCACCGTGAGCAGAGTCTCAAATCACCGAAGCCCATCGTCCTACCGGCAACGCTTTTCGCAGGGCAGGTCATGGTGAAAAGCAGAGGAGCTGTGTCAGAAAAAGAAGCTGGCAACCCTAGCTGCTTAATGGAGCCCTAGCTCTGAAGCTACATTGCATCACCTGGCATAGAAAGCGTTTGCAACCTGGCCCAGCAGGTGATGTGCGATTCGTATTGCCGTTGCTAAGCAACCAGCCTACCCTCCGGGTACCACAAGAGAGACTCCCAATTGGCGGCTGAGACCAAAACACAGTCGCAGATGCCAGCTTTTCCTTGCTGTGCCGTTTTCTCAAAGCGCCACTAGAGAGCACTAAAGTCCTTTAGCTTAGCTGGTTGGGTTAGTGTGGGGCGGTTGGGAAGAAGAAATTTGGGCAGAATTTTGTTCAGACATCATCTCTTCTTCATATGTTCCTTGCAAAAACCGACACCTACAGCTGGTCTTTAAATAATCCCCAAATCATGTAAACCTTCTGTTTTTAAGTCTTATCTTCTGGGGCCAGAACTGGGGCGGAGGGGGTGGAATAGGAGATCGTTTTAGGAACGGCTGATCAATGTGCTTTGTAGCATATCCATATGCCCGTTCTCTTTCAGATTTTGAATTAAAATAAGACTGCACCCGTTAAGTTCATATTTCGGAGGAGGAGGAGAGAGTCCTAGCATTTAGCTCAGGAGGGAGATTCCCAAAAATCTAAGAAGATTTGAGTTACGGAGAATAAGAGGCTTAAAAAAGGCTTGCCTCGATATACAAGCTAGGTCAAATTTGCCAACCTGACACCCTCCAGATGTTTTGGTTTTTTTATTGAATTTGTAGTCCGCCCTTCATCCGCACATGTCAGGGCTGTGGACTACAACTCCCATCAGCCCCAGCCATATTGATTTGCAGGGAGGAAAGTTAAAATCATTTGCAATGGTCCAAGGCAAGATTCCTATCATCCAGCTATATCTCTCTTTCCATCTCAACGGGCCATTTCATAGAATCATAGAATCATAGAGTTGGAATAGACCACAAGGGCCATCGAGTCCAACCCCCTGCCAAGCAGGAAACACCATCAGAGCATTCCTGACATATGGTTGTCAAGCCTCTGCTTAAAGACCTCCAAAGAAGGAGACTCCACCACACTCCTTGGCAGCAAATTCCACTGTCGAACAGCTCTTACTGTCAGGAAGTTCTTCCTAATGTTTAGGTGGAATCTTCTTTCTTGTAGTTTGGATCCATTGCTCCGTGTCCGCTTCTCTGGAGCAGCAGAAAACAACCTTTCTCCCTCCTCTATGTGACATCCTTTTATATATTTGAACATGGCTATCATATCAACCCTTAACCTCCTCTTCTCCAGGCTAAACATGCCCAGCTCCCTTAGCCGTTCCTCATAAGGCATCGTTTCCAGGCCTTTGACCATTTTGGTTGCCCTCCTCTGGACACGTTCCAGTTTGTCAGTGTCCTTCTTGAACTGTGGTGCCCAGATGAGGACCTTGGGGTGAGGATGCAATACGCGTTTGGAAAGGGATTAAAAAAAACAAATTGCCCAAGATCCTGATGCCATTTTACAAATCTATGGTGTGACCGTATTTGGAATACCATGCACATCACATTGGCCTAGGTCCCTCGTACCTACTGGACCGCCTTTCCTGGTATGTCCCACAGAGGACTTTACGGTCTTCAAACAAAAACATCTTGGAGGTCCCGGGCCACAGGGAGGTTAGGCTGGCCTCAACCAGAGCCAGGGCTGTGGCCCCGATCTGGTGGAACGCTCTGTCACAAGAGACTAGGGCCCTGCGGGACTTGACATCTTTCCGAAGGGCCTGCAAGACAGAGCTGTTCCACCAGGCCTTTGGCCAAGGCACAGCCTGACCCCCTCCTTCGGTAATCCTCACAGAACTCTAGCCCAATGGTTGCCATTAATTTGATTGGAATTGATTTTATAATGAAATGATTTTAGAATGTTTTATCATTTTACTGTTGTTAGCCGCTCTGAGCCCGGCTTTGGCTGGGGAGGGAAGGATATAAATAAAAATTATTATTATTATTATTATTATTATTATTATTATTATTATTATTATTAGTTCTGGTTGCCTTGCCTCAAAAAGGATAACCCAGAGTTGGAAAAGGTTCAGAAAAGGGCTGCTGAAAGAATCAAGCAGGTGGAGAAGCGACCCTATGAGGAATGGTTGAAGCATTTGGGACCTTTTAGTTTAGAGGCAAGCAAGGGGCAAGACGATAAGCGGAGATGTAACAGAAGCCAAATAGGTGGTGATGATGATGATGATGATAATAATAATAATAATTTATTATTTATACCCCGCCCATCGGACTGGGTTTCCCCAGCCACTCTGGGCGGCTTCCAACACAATATTAAAATACAGTAACGCATCAAACATTAAAAGCTTCCCTAAACAGGGCTGCCTTCAGATGTCGTCTAAAAGTCTGGTAGTTGTTCTTCTCTTTGACATCTGGTGGGAGGGCGTTCCACAGGGTGGGTGCCACTACCGAGAAGGCCCTCTGCCTGGTTTTCGGTAATTTGGCTTCTCGCAGTGAGGGAACCGCCAGAAGGCCCTCGGCGCTGGACCTCAGTGTCCGGGCAGAACGATGGGGGTGGAGACGCTCCTTCAGGTATACAGGACCGAGGCCGTTTAGGGCTTTAAAGGTCAGCACCAACACTTTGAATTGTGCTCAGAAACGTACTGGGAGCCAATGCAGATCTCTCAGGACCGGTGTTATATGATCTCAGCTGCCGCTCCCAGTCACCAGTCTAGCTGCCACATTCTGGATTACGTAGTTGTAGTTTCCGGGTCACCTTCAAAGGCAGCCCCACGTAGAGCGCATTGCAGGAGTCCAAGCGGGAGATAACCAGAGCATGCACCACTCTGGCGAGACAGTCTGCGGGCAGGTAGGGTCTCAGCCTGTGTAGCAAGTGGAGCTGGTAGACAGCCGCCCTGGACACAGAATTGACCTGCACCTCCATGGACAGCTGTGAGTCCAAAATGACTCCCAGGCTGCGCACCTGGTCCTTCAGGGGCACAGTTACCCCATTCAGGACCAGGGTGTCCTCCATACCTGCCCGCCCCGTGTCCCCCCAAAACATGATGATGATGACTTCGAAAAAGAGGATAGAGGAAAATTTCTCTCCCTCTTTCACAACACTAGAATGTGCGGACATTCAATGAAGCTGAACACTGGAAGATTCAGGACAGATGAAACTTTCCCCAGGCAGCACCTAGTTGGGCTGTGGAACTCCCTCCCACAAGAATCAGTGAGGGCCCACCAGCTTCAAAAGAGAGTTAGACAACTTGAGTGATGGCCGTGAACCTGGGCGGCTTTGAAAGAGGGTTAGGCAGAGAAGGACTATATGACTGCAGCCCTTGCCAGGGAGATGGCTGTGGGGCAGGCGGAGGGCGGGCGAGGTGCTGCAGCCGCCCTCCTGTTCACGTTTCGATATTTTCTCATCCTAAGCAGCCTTGAAATAAAATGGAACAGCTGCGGCTCGGAGGCCCTTCCTTGGTTCCCTCTCCCCTTTCCTGTCCAAATCCATCTGCCTCCCCTAAGCCCGGCCTGCATCCCGTTGCCGTGGCAACGCGGTCCAGATGAAAACCCTCCAGTCTCCTTGAGGAGAAGGCTGCTGGAATGTGAAGGAAGGTGAGAAAAGGAAAGAAGGAGATGGAGGGAGGGAGGGAGGGAGGGAGGGAGAAGAGGCTTTCTGGGGCGCTTCACCAGGAAGGCCTAATCCACGCCACATCTTCCTGTGGGTTTCGGCAACAGAGCCCGATCCTGCTTCTGGGGTGCCATTAAAAAGGTCCCACCCAGTCTGTTTTGGTACTTGAGGCCGGAAACCTAAATTCTACCCCTCACTAACACAAAGCACAAATATAATATGGGTCTATCCGCACTCTGTCTAAGGCACTATCATAACACTTTAAACAGTCATGGCTTCTTCTCCCCACCCCCCCAAAGAATCCTGGGAACTATAGTTTGTTAAGGGTGTTTGCAAGGAGATTAGACGCAGGTGGCGCTGTGGGTTAAACCATGGAGCCTAGGGCTTGCCGATCAGAAGGTTGGCGGTTTAAATCCCCGTGACGGGGTGAGCTCCTGTTGCTCGGTCCCTGCTCCTGCCAACCTAGCAGTTCAAAAGCACATCAAAGTGCAAGTAGATAAATAGACACCGCTCCGGCGGGAAGGTAAACGGTGTTACCGCGCACTGCTCTGGTTCACCAGAAGCGGCTTAGTCATGCTGGCCACATGACCTGGAAGCTGTACGCCGGCTCCCTCGGCCAGTAAAGCGAGATGAGTGCCGCAACCCCAGAGTCGGCCACGACTGGACCTAATGGTCAGGGGTCCCTTTACCTTTTACCTAGATATTCTGGCTATTTAAGGAGCATCATTGTTTGTTTGCAGAGAGATTAGATGAGAAGTCTGCAATCTTTTGGGGAAGAGGGTTTTGATGTGCAAGACTCCCCCAATCGGCTCTAATTGCGCAACCTAAATTTGTGGTTTGATCCCATAGGGGATTGAATCCCACCAGAAAAATAGCGAGAGAGCCTGGAATCGCCCCAAGGGTTATTCAATATTCGCTGTTACACAGGCAGGGAATGTGAAGTTAGGACAAGGGAACATGAGAAGTCTTGAAGGGTGCTAGCGCTGCATTAATGGATTTCAAAGCTACTCAGGGTGAGACGAGGTCAAAAAAATTAACCATTATTTGCGTCTATTTTTAAAGGGGGGGCATTGTGGGAATCATGTGACTGAAAGGAGTTGCTCCAGAATCTGGAGATGGGCTGTGACTATTTAGTATTGGAGAAGGGGGGATGCACTCCATATATGCTCAGAGACCCTCGTAACGTTCCTTGACATGTTCAAGGGTTTGCCAGGTGGCAGGTGAAGGACTCGACTTACCAGGGGGGCAAAAGCGCCTTGGTTTTTATTTTAAGGAAGAAAACTGTGCATGGAGTTTGCAGAGTTCAGCCTGGCAGGAGCCGCCTGCAAGTTATAGCAAAGACCCTGGGGTGGTGGTGTCTGACCTCCTTGACCGCCCTCTCCCAATTAACCTCCGTTTCCAGGGGCCGCTCCCTGTGATCTCCCTGGCAACCCTATGGGGCTTTCGTTGGGCTGTGAATGCAGAATACAGCTATCAGTCAACGGCTATTAATCCAGAATGCGGCAGCTAGACTGGTGACTGGGAGCGGCCGCCGAGACCACATAACACCGGTCTCGAAAGACCTACATTGGCTCCCAGTACGTTTCCGAGCACAGTTCAAAGTGTTGGTGCTGACCTTTAAAGCCCTAAACAGCCCCAAAGGCCCAGTATACCTGAAGGAGCGTCTCCACCCCCATCGTTCTGCCCGGACACTGAGGTCCAGCACTGTGGGACTTCTGGCGGTTCCCTCCCTGCGAGAAGCCAGGTTACAGGAAACCAGGCAGAGGACCTTCTTGGTGGTGGCACCCGCCCTGTGGAATGCCCTCCCAGCAGATGTCAAAGAGAAGAACTACCACCAGACTTTTAGAAGACATCTGATGGCAGCCCTGTTTAGGGAAGCTTTTAATGTTTGATGCGTTACTGTATTTTAATATTGTGTTGGAAGCTGCCCAGAGTGGCCCAGCCAGATGGGTGGGGTATAAATAAATTATTATTATTATTATTATTATTATTATTATTATTATTATTATTATTATATCAAAAGCCAGGGTTGCTATGTATCACCCACAATGTCAGGGACTGTATTCCTCTGAATACCAGCAGTAGAGCCTGCAGGATGAGGCCAAGGGCCCATCTCGTCTGGCATCCTGGGAATCAGGTGTGGGGACAGTGTTGCTGCTGCACTCTGGAATCGTAGAAGTTGGAAGGGACCCTGAGGGTCATCTAGTCCAACCCCCCAGCTATCCCTGAGTGGGCTCAAACCACCAACCCTTCTGGTTAACAGCCAGGTACACTGTCCCTGTCAAACTAGCAAAATGTATAGGGTGAGTAGTAAAATCTGTTGGGAATGCACAGAAAAGGACGGAGGTTTTTTCCACATGTGGTGGGCATGTGAAAAAATGAAATTTTGGGGGGAAGTGATCTATAATGAATTTAAAAAGATACTTAAACATGCTTTCCCCCAAAAGCCGGAAGCTACCATATTTTTTGCTCTATTAGACTCACCTTTTCCCTCCTAAAAAGTAAAGGGAAATGTGTGTGCGTCTTATGGAGCGAATGCAGGCTGCGCAGCTATCCCAGAAGCCAGAACAGCAATAAGGATTGCTGCTTTCGCTGTTCTGGCTTCTGGGATTCAGAATATTTTTTTCTTGTTTTCCTCCTCCAAAAACTAGATGCATCTTGTGCGTCTGGTGCGTCTTATAGAGCGAAAAATACGGTATTTTGCTAGGCTTGATGGGGGAGGATATTAAGAAAGTCCACCAAAGATTATTCATGTATGCCACAACTGCTGCTAGAATTTTGATAGCCCCAAAATGGAAAACACAGGAGTGTCAGACGAAGATGGTCGGATATGCAGAATTAACTGGCCTACAGAATCGGCAATCAGGAGGAAACAAAGTTCCAAAAAGAATGGAGTAAATTTATGGGCTATATAAGTGAGAACTGTAGAAATCTGAAGACGTTAGCAGGGTTGAAATAAATCTTATACCATGGACTAGATATTACAGTGGTACCTCAGGTTAAGTACTTAATTCGTTCCGGAGGTCCGTTCTGAACCTGAAACTCTTCTTAACCTGAAGCACCACTTTAGCTAATGGGGCCTCCTGCTGCTGCCGCGCCGCTGGAGCGCGATTTCTATTCTCATCCTGAAGCAAAGTTCTTAACCTGAGGCACTATTTTTGGGTTAGCGGAGTCTGTAACCTGAAGCGTATGTAACCTGAAGCGTCTATAACCCGAGGTACCACTGTACTAAGGAACTGTGGATTAGAGACTAGAATAAGGACACCTGATGAAGGGAGGGAGGGAAGTCAAGGCTCGGCAGAGCGGGAAGAAAGATAGATGTAAAAGGATGTGAATTATCGGTGTATTTTGTTTGTGTGTATGAAACGAAAACCTAATAAAAAGCATATTAAAAAAACACAAAACCAGGTACACTGTCCCATTGCAACACAGAGTACCAGTTGCTGGAAAGCACAAGAGAGGAGTGTTACCCTGCAGACATCTGTTTGGCCATGTGAAAACAGGACTAGATGGGCCTTTGGTCGGATCCAGCAGGACTCTGTTGATGTTCTTCTGCTACTGCCTCCTCCTGTTCTGGCTAGAGCGAGTTCCCCGCCTCACCCCCTCGCACGTACCGTCCTCTCCGGGGACACCTTAGTGAATAATTCAGGGGCTCCGGCTGGTTTCCGACACTACAGCATCTTCTCCCTCGATGGGGCTTGTCATGTCCTATTCTGTCTCCGAGCCTCTTCTGACGGAGGCCTGGTGCGACCTCGTTCCCCCGCCCTGCGAGAAAAGCGGGAGGGGGCGCCGCTTCGTCCGTGGCAAGACTTACCAGCCCCTGGACCTGCGTGGCACCGGCAACACGCTGGCAGGAGCACGTTGACGACACCGAGAACATCTGGAGTCCAAGTCACCGGCTTACAGCAGAGGGGACCGGACTGGTGGCAAAATGCAAAAAGGCCGGACCACAATTTCATCCTTGGATACAGTCCAAAAGTGGGTGGGAAGCTACAAATATTGACATTTAATCTATGAATCCATTAACTTGCCAAAGTAAAACAGCGTACTAAAATGTGACCCCCAGGTTTGTTTGTGTTTTAAGGCTATACAGTGGTACCTTTGGTTATGTACTTGATTCGTTCCGGAGGTCCGTTCTTAACCTGAAACTGTTCTTAACCTGAAACACCACTTTAGCTAATGGGGCCTCCTGCTGCCGCCGCGATGCCACTGCGCGATTTCTGTTCTCCTCCTGAAGCAAAGTTCTTAACCTGAGGTACTATTTCTGGGTTAGCGGAGTCTGTAAACTGAAACGTATGTAACCTGAAGCGTATGTAACCCAAGGTACCACTGTATATCAGGCTTCCCCAAACTCGGCCCTCCAGCTCTTTTGGGACTACAACTCCCATCTTCCCTAGCTAACAGGACCAGTGGTCAGGGATGATGGGAACTGTAGTCCCAAAACAGATGGAGGGCAGAGTTTGGGGATGCCTGCTATACAGTGGTACCTCGGGTTAAGAACTTAATTCGTTCTGGAGGTCTGTTCTTAACCTGAAACTGTTCTCAACCTGAAGCACCACTTTAGCTAATGGGGCCTCCCACTGCTGCTGCGCCGCCGCTGCGCGATTTCTGTTCTTATCCTGAAGCAAAGTTCTTAACCCGAGGCACTATTTCTGGGTTAGCAGAGTCTGTAAACTGAAACGTATGTAACCTGAAGCGTATGTAACCCAAGGTACCACTGTATATCCTTCTGCTGTCTGGGAGATATATCTTACAAAAAGTACGTTCACCCTTGGCTACCACTAGCCACATCGAGAACCAGTGTGACGTGGTGGTTTGGACAAGGGCTGGCTCTGAAATCCACCGGCTCTGTGGGTGACAGCGGGTCTGTGTCTCTCAGAATAACCTTCTCCACAGGGCTGTTGTGTGGATAAAGCTGGAGATTCAAGGGGAGGAAAATAACATCACCCTGAGCTCCTTGGTTTTTCTCCCATCGAGGTTACGATCTTTTTCGCTTATATTCCATATAATACATGCCACCTTCACCACATCAAGCAGTTGGTCCCTGACCTTGCCCGCCCCATCCTGGCCATGGTGATCCATTCAACGGTCACCTCCAGGCTTGATCACTGTAATATGCTCTACGCGGGGGTGGCCTTGAAGCTGTCCCATTAACTCCAGCGGGTGCAGAATGCTGCAGCGAGGCTCCTCACGGGGTCTCTGCTATGGGAGCATATTCACCCAGTTCTTTTCCAGCTGCACTGGCTCCTGATGGAGTACAAGGTCAGATTTAAGGTGCTGGTTAAAGCCCTTCATGGCCTAGGACCCTCGTACCTGCGGGACCGCCTCTCCCGGTATGCCCCATGGAGAGCCTCAAGGTCCATAAATAGCAACACCCTAGTGGTCCCGGGCCCTAAGGAAGTCAGATTAGCCTCAAGCAGAGCCAGGGCCTTTTCAACACTGGCTCCCGCCTGGTGGAACGCTCTGCCTCATGAGACCAGGGCCCTGCAGGATCTGATTTCTTTCTGCAGTGCCTGTAAGACAGAGTTGTTCTGCCTGGCCTTTGGCTTGGAGCCAATTTGATTCCCTCCCCCTCTTTCTTTTTTTCTTTTTCCTTTCCCCTCCTGTGATGAGGCTGCATTTTAATATTTTAATGTTTCAATATTTTAATGTTGTATTTTAATTTTGTTTTTAAGTTGTATTCATTCAACTTGTTTTTATTATTGCTTGTTAGCCGCCCTGAGCCCTGCCTTGGCTGGGGAGGCTGGGATATAAATAAAAAATATTATTATTATATTGTAAATGCAATTGATACAAAAGATAAAATATTAAGGCCAATGAAACCTCGATTGCTAGAGGCTGTGTACCTCTGATTTCTGGCGGTAGGCAACAAGGTTGTGAAGCCTGGGAGGGATGGGCAAGTGAAACCGGCGAGGTCCATACAAGGAGGACGTTTATGGTCTTCTGTCTGTGTGCAACATTACAAATCCTGTAGGTGTTGTCAACTAACACAAGTTGTCACAAGAACACAGCTGTTGCCAGACACATGTTGTGGCTTCAGGTGAGACAAGTGGGATGCAACGAATGGGGGTGCGATGGTGGGGTGCGGGCTGGGGGGTGATGGGTAGCACAGCTGACAGGCATCCTAACACAGGCATAGGCAAACTCCAGCCCTCCAGATGTTTGGGACTACAATTCCCATCATCCCTAGCTAACAGGACCAGTGGTCAGGGATAATAATAGAGTGGTACCTCGGGTTACAGACGCTTCAGGTTACAGACTCCGCTAACCCAGAAATAGTACCTCGGGTTAAGCACTTTGCTTCAGGATGAGAACAGAAATCGTGCTCCGGTGGCGCGTCAGCAGCGGGAGGCCCCATTAGCTAAAGTGGTGCTTCAGGTTAAGAACAGTTTCAGGTTAAGAACAGACCTCCGGAACGAATTAAGTTCTTAACCCGAAGTATCACTGTAGATAGATATAGGTACAGTGGTACCTTGGGTTACATATGCTTCAGGTTGCAGACTCCGCTAACCCAGAAATATTACCTTGGATTGAGAACTTTGCTTCAGGATAAGAACAGAAATCGCGCAGCAGCGGCACAGGGGCAGCGGGAGGCCCCATTAGCTAAAGTGGTGCTTCAGGTTAAGAACAGTTTCAGGTTAAGAACGGACCTCCGGAACGAATTACCGTATTTTTTGCTCTATAAGACTCACTTTTTCCCTCCTAAAAAGTAAAGGGAAATGTGTGTGCGTCTTACGGAGCGAATGCAGGCTGTGCAGCTATCCCAGAAGCCAGAACAGCAAGAGGGATTGCTGCTTTCACTGTGTAGCGATCCCTCTTGCTGTTCTGGCTTCTGAGATTCAGCATATTTTTTTTCTTGTTTTCCTCCTCCAAAAACTAGGTGCGTCTTGTGGTCTGGTGCATCTTATAGAGTGAAAAATACAGTAAGTACTTAACCAAGGTACCACTGTAATAATAAACCTTTATTGTGACTACACCACCTGTGTGCAGTGAAATTAAATGATGGGATTGTAGTCCCGAAACATCTGGAGGGCCGGAGTTTGCCTATGCCTGCCCTAACAGGTAGACCTACATATATGCAACCATATTATATTTTTTCCTCCCGATCCAGTACCTTTTAAGCTAGAATTAAAACAGTCAGCGTTCAATAATGGGGAGTTTGCTTGTAGAAAGATCCTTCTGCTAGCAGGGGGAAACAGAGGTAGCAGGAACAGTGGCGACACAATTATATCCTATACTATATATCCATCTACAGCCAATTTCATGAAAAACCATCATTTTGATAGGCATGCATTTTTTAAAAAGTCATTTAAATTGGGATATTAACAGCCGGGAAACAGACACACATTAAAGGTTGAAGAAAAAATCTGTTAATTTGGATTTGACATTCAAATTGACACCCCAAAATATTTTTTGAGATTTTGATTCTGTTTTGAGATTTTCAAGCATGACTATTAAGATTTAAAATTTGGGTTATTTTTAACTTATACACGCAGCAGTGGTTTATTGCGTCATTTACCAGTCTCTGGTGCTGAACCCTCATTTCTTTCTATCAGGCCAATCAATTGCACACACCCCTCAAATCCTAGCAGAATGGACTTCTAATGCGAATTAATGCAAAATAAAAGTTCTAAGTGGAGGTATTTAACCAGGGTCCAAATTAGGAACGAAATAGAATATGATGCAACCTGAATCTGAATATGATGCAACCTGGAATCTTTGTCCAGAATGAGATAAGGCTGAAATTAATTTCTGCGAGGTTTTGATCACTCGTCAAATTTCCCAATGTCACCATTCGGATGTGGATGTCAGCATTTGACATTTGGATGGGAGAATGAAAAGGTTGACATCAGACTCCAGCCAATGTTTGGACTTAATCTTAAGCATCGATTCAGTCCGATTGCAATTCAGCTGTCCAGTTTGGGCTGCTCCTTGTCAGATGCTGTCAAACATGGACTGCCGCAACATTAAATGTTGAAAGCTCTGGGTATCAGGAACCCAGGCTGAATGCAAAATAGCCAGCAAGGAATTGCGCAGCCAGAGAACATTCAGAGAATATTCACCGTTAAGACTCATAGAGGAGAAACGCCGCTCCCGTTTGAGAACTTAGTCCTGGTTTCCGTGAAGAAATACGTAATACGAAGCCCTAGTATACGTAATACTAGGACGTGGGTGGCGCTGTGGGTTAAACCACAGAGCCTAGGGCTTGTGATCAGAAGGTTAGCGATTCGAATCCCCGCGACGGAGTGAGCTCCCGTTGCTCAGTCCCTGCTCCTGCCAACCTAGCAGTTCAAAAGCACGTCAAAGTGCAAGTAGATAAATAGGTACCGCTCCAGCAGGAAGGTAAACAGTGTTTCTGTGAGCTGCTCTGGTTCGCCAGAAGCGGCTTAGTCATGCTGGCCACATGACCCGGAAGCTGCACGCCGGCTCCCTCGGCCAATAAAGCGAGATGAGTGCCGCAACCCCAGAGTCGGCCACGACTGGACGTAGTGGTCAGGGGTCCCTTTACCTTTACCTTTAAGCCCCGCAGGTGATTCTGTGTGGGTAATGACTTTGAGGGAAATTGGGTGTGTGTGATGCGGGTTACCAGGTACAATACTGATTTGGGGAAATCAATTAAATTAAGGCGACCTCGATGGGACTAGCTCTCTCCTGGGTGATTAGAGTGTGAATCAAGTTACGTGGTTAAATCAGAATACATTTTGCATATGCAACAGAACCATTAGCTATTTCTTGCTTTCTTTTAGGATATGTTCCTTCTGTTTCTACGGGTGACTCTGCAGACAAGTGTTTGGGTCTGAAAAAGCAGGGTCAAAATCTCTTCGATAACTATGATCCGCAGCAGTTCTAAAGAAACTGGCGTTTCTGTGTCCTTAGCCGATGAACCCAAGCATTGCCCCAGGTGCTGTCTTGGGAGAGAGTAGAAATGTCTGCCTTTATTTGTTTTGAAGGAGCACTTAGATGAGCAAGTCCTTCTTTTAAAAATATGTATATAGGGGAAATCAGGGGCATGTGTGTCCCCCCACACACATTGAAACAAATTGATTAACTGGTTAATATTGCAATCCTAAAGAATATCACCAGCTCTCTGCTAGATAGAGACTGCTTTATTCATTATATACTCAGTAGGTCAGAGTTCTATAGGAGACTTTGAAGTCCCCAAAATACCAGAAGGCCCTAAAATACCACTCCGCTCATGCCCACTTCCACTGTTCCTGTGCCTATGAAGCATGGGTCCGAGCAGTTTGCCCGGAAAAACCCACTCTATAGTGCCGAATCAGAGCAAAAGTCAGTCTGCTGAAAACCCAACTGACGTTTGCTCCAATCCGGCCGTAAAGATCCGGTTTTCCAGCGGGACAAGTGGAAGTTGGGATGAGCCCTAACTCAGAGCGGGGCTTTCTGCGCAGTGGCCCCGATTTTGCGAAACAGCATCCCTGTTGGCATACAGCAGCCACCTCCTTTTTGCGGGGAAATCGAAAACCTTTTCCGTCTTCGTTTCGACAAGCTTTTCCAGCGTGACGGAAAGGTCTCTTCTGCCTTTGGGTGTTTATTTTGTTATGTTTTTGGTTTTGTTTTTTTTAAAGGCCTATGTTTACTTGTTGTTTTGCTCTGCTCTTAAAACTATTTTTAGTTGCTTCCATGGTGTGTTTGGCAATCACCTTGAAAGCTACGTGAAAGGCAGTTCACAAACGAATAATATAATAAATATCCCATAAAGATCTGTTGAGTTTGGTGAACAGGGAAGGGGGATGGGGAGAGAGCATCAATCTTGTCCCAAGCGGTGAGAGGCTGCACACAAATGCATAGAATTGTCGAGTTGTAAGGGACCCCCAAGGGTCATTTAGTCCAACCCCCCTGCAATGCAGGAATTACACTATGTCTCTCAAGCGCATTTAAAGTACATCTCTCCCTACACATCACAGGAATTCTGGGCATTGTAGCTTGTTTGGGGTTGCTGAGACTAAACAATCGTGCCCAGAATTCTTTGAGGGAAAGGCGGTGCTGGGAATGTGTGTTCGTGGCCCAAGTCTCAAACTATGACCTTGGAAACTGTGGTTCAAATATGCCACTCAAGCCATGAAGCTCAAAGGGCAAGACTTGGGGCCAGTCACAGCCTCTGATCTACCTCACAGCTTTGTTGTGAGATGGAAAATGAGGCAGGGGGAGGAGGGTGGTGTACTGAGCTCCGTAGAGAAACAGCCAGATGCAAATGCTAAAAATAAAAGTTATTTACTCCAGTCCCCAGGAAGGCCACTTCTGATCTCCTTGCCTGCTCTTCATCCATGGTTTTGGTCTACTGCAATGCGCTCTACTTGGGGCTGCCTTTGAAGGTGACCCAGAAACTGCAACTAATCCAGAATGCGGCAGCTAGACTGGTGACTGGGGGCGGCCGCCGAGACCACATAACACCGGTCCTGAAAGACCTACATCAGCTCCCAGTATGTTTCCAAGCACAATTCAAAGTGTTGGTGCTGACCTTGAAAGCCCTAAACGGCCTCAAAGGCCCAGTATACCTGAAGGAGCGTCTCCACCCCCATCGTTCTGCCTGGACACTGAGGTCCAGCTCTGAGGGCCTTCTGGCAGTTCCCTCACTGTGGGAAGCCAAATTACAGGGAACCAGGCAGAGGGCCTTCTTGGTGGTGGCGTCCGCCCTGTGGAACGCCCTCCCACCAGATGTCAAGGAGATAAACAACTATCTGACTTTTAGAAGACATCTGAAGGCAGCCCTGTTTAGGAAAGTTTTTAATGGTTGACATTTTATTGTGCTTTTAATATTCTATTGGGAGCCGCCCAGAGTGGCTGGGGAAACCCAGCCAGATGGGTGGGGTATTATTATTATTATTATTATTATTATTATTATTGGCCATAGAACTGAATGGAAGCCATTGAGAATCAGCCGCTATCCATGCATGCGTCCCTGGTAAATGATGCAACATTGGGAACTGGTTTATATAGGGACCAGTGTACCCACTGCAACACAGGTGGCTTTTACAGGTTTTCTCTGTGTACCTTGTTGCTATTCGCTTCCTTGAGTTGATGAAAAGTGGTTCACCTAGACTACTGGCCCGGAAAGGGGCTACATATATTTCCAGGTGGGCGAGCGGTGCCTCTGGTGTTAAGATTTCGGAACGAAAAATGACAGTATGTGTTAATGACAGGAGTCCAGCAATGGCGGGTGGGTGGGAGGAAGTTGGGGGGACAAGTGAGAGATGAGCCCCTTGTTTGGGTGGATGTGCGTGCTCCCCTGCCCCCCACCCGACACTGCCTGTGGTTGTGGGAGGGGGAGAACACACACACACACCGGCAGACAGAACCACAGCATCAAGGAATTGTACTCGGGAGGGACTTGAAGCGCTCATCTAGTCCAGCCCCAGCAATGCAGGAACCGGACTGGTCGGAGGCTATAACTCTCCAACACAGTGTTTACTTCTCCATTTCCACCCTCCCATTTCCCTCTAGGATCGTTCCGTGCCAAGAAGCATTGAAGGAATGGGTTTCCAAAACCTAAAACCTGCCTGGGCAGTCAGTCTGAAACGGGCCCCCAAATCCTCATTTTTCCTTCTCCAAGGGAGCATTTCTAAAATGCTTTAACTTGAGCTCTTGAGCCAAAACCCAGCTGTATAAACAAGTGCTCAAAACTCTCTCCTTTATCAGTCTGTGACGGCAATGTATGGCCTTGACTGTTCCAGTGGAGCAGGGATGGCACGTCTGGGTCTTATCTTACATTCTGACCACACTCTGACACACAGACCTAGTCCGGGAACAGCGCCAGGAGAGTTGGTGACCTTCTTGCCCCAAGATAAGAGTGCCGGAACAGGAATACCCTTATATGGTCAAGAGTACAGGAAGAGGAACACCCTTTATGGTTAAGAGTACCGGAGCAGGAACATCTGTGATGTCAACCTGCGTGTATAAGCTGACGTGGTTGGATTCCTGGGGAAGGGGGGAGAGGGTGCCTGGAGGATATATATACTGCATGAAATTTCTCATTTCTTTGGACTTGCTGTGAGCTGACCACGCAAGTGCCTTCTGCTATCTGGAGAGCAGAATAAACTCTTTCTTTGAACCAACCTCGGTGTCATTTGACTTCCTTCTTCCTGTCCGGGAGCAACGCTCACCCAACCAATTGTTAAAGTCCAATAAGGCTACAGCATAGGGTCATGCCCCCAAGTGGGGCTGTGTGCATGAGACAGGGGCATTTCAGATAAAAAGTTTGTGTCTTGTTCTAGTTTCGTCTTTTGCGAGAAGACGCCGGGAGCCGAATTTACGCGCCGACAGGCCCATGTACATTTGCTTCTCTTAAGTGTACTCTGTGTGAGTCAAAACAAAATAAAAAAATTCCTTCCAGTAGCACCTTAAAGACCAACTAAGTTAGTTCTTGGTATGAGCTTTCGTGTGCATGCACACTTCTTCAGATACACTGAAACAGAAGTCACCAGACCCTTCTATATAGTGAGAAGGTGGGGAGGGGTATTACTCAGAAGGGTGGTGGGATTGGGTGATTGGCAGATAGCTGTGATGAGCCTGTTGACGACTCTTAACGACTGCAATAGGTCTTACAGGAAAAAGCAAGGGGTGAGAAGGTGAAAAATGGCTTTGTCATGTATAATGAGATAAGAATCCAATGTCTTTGTTCAGACCAGGTCTCTCCATGGTTTTAAGTTTGGTAATAAGTTGCAATTCAGCAGCTTCTCTTTCCAGTCTATTTCTGAAATTCCTTTGTAATAGAAAAGCTACTTTGAGATCTTGTATAGAATGTCATAGAATGACAAAGCCATTTTTCACCTTCTCACCCCTTGCTTTTTCCTGTAAGACCTATTGCAGTCGTTAAGAGTCGTCAACAGGCTCATCACAGCTATCTGCCAATCACCCAATCCCACCACCCTTCTGAGTAATACCCCTCCCCACCTTCTCACTATATAGAAGGGTCTGGTGACTTCTGTTTCAGTGTATCTGAAGAAGTGTGCATGCACACGAAAGCTCATACCTAGAACTAACTTAGTTGGTATTTAAGGTGCTACTGGAAGGAATTTTTTTATTTTGTTTTGACTATGGCAGACCAACACGGCTACCTATCTGTGTGAGTCAGCAATTGCATTTAAAAAAAGAGAATGTCTTGCAGCATAATTTTGAGTAGCCATGGCTGCTTAATGGCTCAAAAAAAATATCCGGTCTGCTCCCAGGTGCCTGGAAAGGGGTTTCCTGCCCTAACACACAGCAGTGGCTGTTGCTCTGTTCACCTATTTGCCCTGGTTTGCGCCCCCCCCCTCAGTTACAAGGGGCTGTGATAGTGCTGGTGGAAGCTAGATGCTAGCGCACAGGACACAATACTGACCCCTAGTGACAGAATACAGGCATTACAACACCCCAAAAAATATAAGGGAAGCACTTCCACTCTAAAATCCAGCCAGGATTTAAGTTTAGAAATCCGGTCTTGAATGCAGATAAGCAAATTCGTAGACTGATCATAAAACCTCAGAAATTTGGACTTGCTTAGCTGGATTCAGGATGCTGTGTCGCTCCCTTCTCTTTGAAATCCATGCCAGAGGGAACATACAGGATGAAGCGGAAAAGCTCACTACACACAAAGGGGTGCCCTTCCTTAACCTTGCCCTCTTCCTCCAGATCAAAACGTCTTAAGCCAGCTTTTGCCAAACTTTCCCCCACCCAAATTAAAATTGGAGGCACACTAAAGGGTTTACTTTTAGTGTGTAGATAGGAATGGCCCCATAACCTCAAAGGAGGCGGCCCACTGCACCTCTGCACGAGTCCCTGATATAAGCGTGCTTCCAGATTAGGAGGAGAATTCCAGAGCAGTCGCTCACGCAGAGTCCTCTGGTATATCTGCTTGCATCAGTGCATTAGGGGGTTACTGAATGATGCAAACCAGAGACGCAGCAAAATGACCTGCAGTCCAATAGATGTGTCCCCCAGATCAGCACCTCGCACTGAGATGCAGCGGACCACCTCCTTGAAGGATAGGAGTCGTCCTGCGTGCATCTCCCACCGAGAGCAATTTGCTCCTTCAGTCACATGCTGAGATGCAGTCGCACCACTCGCTTCAAGCAGAGGCTATGGGAGGGAGGCAAGACCACAGAACGGAGACTCATACAGAGAGACAGTAGGGGCAGCCTCCTTTGTGGGAGAGCGCTTTCGGCTCGCAGGCTCCACCTTTGACCTCACATTCTCACACCACGCAAGCCGTTCTCTCGCAGCCACGCAGTTTGGGAACGGCTGACCTGACCTCAGTCAAAGTGGGAAGGAAGTACCTGTAGCCTAGTCTCTAAAGCAGGGTTCCCCAACCCGGTGCCCTCCGCCATCGCCTCCCATCGGGCAGAGCCGTGGTCCAAACAACTTCCGTAGGGCACCAGGTTAGGGAAGGCCGCTCCAAAAGCCACCCTGTGCCCGATTAATGGGACAAGGAAGGGGTGTGGAGGGGGGATGATGAGGCCTAATCGATGTGGCTTCATTGCTGTGACACATGCCCCAACTCCATTAGTAAAAATGGGTTAAGAGATTGTTGTGAAATGTAAAGAAAAAACGACAAGGCAAGACGGAAGTGATCTCATGAATGGACATTTATCATGACAGAAATGAGTTAATAGTATTAGCACTAAAAAAAATGCTGACTCCACTGAGCACAAAATCAATACACAACTTTACACTAAACACACAAACCTACCAAGACATTCAAGAATTGTTTTTGATTTTTTTTTTCCTTTCTTTCTTTTTTTTGCTACGTAGCCATGGCAATGGAGCTGCGCTCTCTCTCTCTCTCTCTTTAATTCCTTTTTTTTTTTTTAACAATAAAAACATTTTGATTTTTTTCCAGCAGTATCCCCGCCCTTCTCGGTTTCTCCTCCCCCTTTGGCACCACCCCACGCAAATAAATAAGATCGCTCTTTAAAAGGAGAGGTTGGATGGAGAACGAAAAAACAAAATAAAAAAAAATCCAGAATGGCTGGAGACAAGTTGCATAAAAGGTAGCTGAGGTTGGTGAAGATGTCAAGCGAATGGAGGGGGCAGGAACACCATCACCCTGCCCCCCCCACCTTGCTCCACGGCTGTCCGGAGATTGACCCGTCCAGTCCTGCAATACTCTGACTCTCTCCCAACTCAACACCAGAGGAAGCGGCCTGAAAATCAGACCATCGGTCAATTGACTCGGCCCACTTTCAGGGTGGTGTCTCCCCCAGTTCTACCTGCTGGTGTTGCCAGGATCAAACCAGGGAACCTCTTTGCACAAAGCAGCTGTTCCACCGCCCTTCCTGAGTCCCAAAGGACAGGTCTAGATTTCTACAGAAGGTCTGGACATAGCCTTATCGCAACCCAGACCGTTGGGGGCCACAATATGCTCAACACTGCTTGCAATGGCTGTCGGGGGGATAGGCAGGGTTTCAGGCAAGATGCTTTCTGCATGCGAGAAAGACCACGGCCATTAACTAGGGATGCTGAGACCCTTCTGTCCGAACGGCATGTGAATTGTAGATCCAAAACTTGAGGCACCCTAGGCCTGCTGGCCAGGGGAAAGAGTTCTGATTTATTATGTACAGCAAGGGCCGCCCAGAAAATAGGAAATTGCCTTATTGGTCCATCCAGCGCAGTATTGTCTACACCAGTGGTTCTCAACCTTGGGTCCCCAGATGTTTTTTACCTACAAATCCCGTGATCCCTAGCTCACAGGACCAGTGGTCCAGAATGCGGCAGCTAGAATGGTGACTGGGAGCGGCCGCCGAGACCATATAACACCGGTCTTGAAAGACCCACACTGGCTCCCAGTATGTTTCCGAGCACAATTCAAAGTGTTGGTGTTGACCTTTAAAGCCCTCAACGGCCTTGATCCAGTATACCTGAAGGAGCGTCTCCACCCCCATCGTCCAGCCCTGACACTGAGGTCCAGCGCTGAGGGCCTTTTGGCAGTTTCCTCACTGCGAGAAGCGAGGTTACAGGGAACCAGGCAGAGGGCCTTCTCGGTAGTGGCACCCTCCCTGTGGAACGCCCTCCCACCAGATGTCAAAGAGAAAAATAACTACCAAACTTTTAGAAGACATCTGAAGGCAGCCCAGTTTAGGGAAGCTTTTAATGTTTAATAGACTATTGTATTTTAGTGTTTTGTTGGGAGCCGCCCAGAGTGGCTGGGGAAATCCAGCCAGATGGGCAGGGTATAAATAATAAATAAATTATTTTTATTATTATTATTATTATTAGTTGCAGGCCAAAAACATCTGGGAACCCAAGTTGGAGAAAGGCTGGTTTGCACCATGGGTAGGCAAACTATGGCCCGGGGGCCAGATCCGGCCCAATCGCCTTCTCAATCCGGCCCACGGACGGTCCGGCAATCAGTGTTTTTTTACATGAGTAGAATGTGTCCTTTTATTTAAAATGCACCTCTGGGTTATTTGTGGGGCATAGGAATTCGTTCATTATTTTTTCCAAAATATAGTCCGGCCTCCCCACAAGGTCTGAGGGACAGTGGACCGGTCCTCTGCTGAAAAAGTTTGCTGACCCCTGGTCTACACTGACTGGCAGCATCTCTGAAGGGTTTTGGATAGCCTACCCAGAGATACCGGGAAGGGTTGAGCTACGGCCGTTTTTCGGTGTTTACTCTGAGAAGGATTTCCAAGTGCAGCACCCCTGTAGCAATATTCGTCCTGGCTGTAACACCTAACCCCAGTAAAAGAATACCTGCTCCCCAATTTGTGGCTCCCTTTTCCTTTTCAATCCTCTGTCACTTTTATGCATAAACATGTCTCTGAATGTTTGAAAACACAAAATTAATGGTCTCCCTTTCCCCCCCTCTTCCCTCCCCACCCCCCGCCCCACCGCCAACATGTTTAAACAGAAACAAGAGTATTTACAATGAAGCGATGGTGAGGAAACGTTTTTGTTCACAGTTAAAAGGGAAAAAGTGACATCAAATCATCCCATTCAATAGTTTAAATCGTAAGAATTTGACAGTCTCTTGCACTTTTCCTTTCTTTCCTAATATTTATATATTTATATTATATACTTTTTAAAAAAATTATTTTATTTTTATTTTTTTATTTTTTTTCCTGTAACATGGAAGATGAGGAAAAAATCCAAAAAACACAGGTTTGATGAACACAGAAGGAGGGAGGTTAAAAAGTTCAAAATGATGGAAGGGTGAAGCTCAGAAGTTCAGAAGACGGGTTGAAACAAGGTGACTGTCCCCGGCAGCGAGAGAATTCGAGATGGAATATCCCCAAATTCGGATGAAGCAAAAGTTGACCTTTTTTTTTTAAAGAAAAAAAGAAACAAACTTTTGAAAGGTGAGAGGCTGTGTCCCCCGAAAAAACAACACGCTAGAAATGTTCTTGATGCTGAGAAGGATGAAGGTGGATTTGAAAAAAAAGCAGTCCGGAGGTAGCCAACCAATGTATAAATAGTCCCACGCTGCTTTAGATAAGTTTTTTTTTAATAATAATATATATATACTTATATATATATTTATATATAGAACTTTGTGGTGTGCGAACTCGTCAAAATGCTGGATGAAAAGGATGCTCCGGATAATGGGTGTGTCTTGACACAACGTAAAAAAGGCTGGGGGAGCGTAAGGGAGGGGGGGAATGAAGGCTTGGCACTCAAAACTGGGATGTACAGACAAGCAGAGGAGAGGAGTTTCGCCTGGAAAAAGTTCCCATTCGACCTTATCGAAAGCCTTTTCCCTCACATTCCTTTCCTTCCCCCCCTTTCTTTGCCCCCTTCTCATCCCGTCACCAAACCCCCTTCATGGAACGCAATTGCCTGGAAACTGAAGAAAAGAAAACAGCAACAGTGATATGGTAAATGCAAGGGGAACAGTTAAGTGGAGAGCAGATGATAACAAGACGATTCTTGCTCCCCCCCTCCACTGCTCCTGGGTTTCCAGCATAGGGGGTGTGCATATGTTAATGCTGAAATATGCACATGAATGTTGGCCCTTCGAGACTGAGTATTTTTCGTAAGAGAGGAAACTCTCCCCTCTTTTTTTATTATTATTTCTGCCCCAACTTCCAAAGCTGCCTCTTGCTCCTTTAATTCGGAAGCGTGGAGCACTGCCTGCACCTGTTAGACTTGAGACAGCTGCTGCGAGTGGTTCACAAGGCAATCCCAGAACGGGGCAGCAGGGACAGCGGAGTTTTTCTTTAGACTGGGGTGGGAGGGCAGCCATAAAGTCCAGCCATGCCACGCCTCCCCCCCCCATGGTTGACCTTTTCAGGAACGCTTCCATTTTTGAATCCATAAAAGTCTGGTTCATATTTGGCACATAGAAAGCTTGCAAACCTCAGCTGCCAACACGGCAGGCCTTCCCACAAGCACCAGTGTGGAGAGGATTAGGAGTTGAGGGACCGAAACACCCAGGAATCAGTGCTTTCGAAACTTAATAAAATTAGGAGGGAAGAAGGGGAATCAGGAAGTACTGCTAAATCCTGGTAATGGAATCTGGTGGAGAGAGAGGAGGCAGAAAACCCAACCATTCAGACATACGCATTTTGATCGTTGACATTGATCCCTCCACCTCTTTCCTGGCCATCAAAGTCATGGCTATGGCCAAAATAGGTACACCAGGAGAACAATATCTCAAGCAGGTCAGACTTAAGGGGATTTGGGACGGGAGGGGGAACAGAATCACACCCCGGCACGGAAAACAGCAAGAGAGACACCGGCTACAGCCAAGATGAACATCCAGCCACAACAGGGACCTCTAACTCACTCTGCAAGTTCGTCCCACCAAAATCCACAAGACCTAATTCTGGAGAAATAGGTTGAGCAGGAAGTAATTCCACTGGGAAACAATGGAAGGGACTTTGGCAGGACAAAGCTAGAACCCCACAAGTTTCAACTAATAGATTGTTCCCACTGGGTATCCAGAGAGAGAGAGAGAGAGATGTTTTCCAACCCGAAACAATGACCCGGTTTGCTGGAGGAAGGATCTCAACCATTCGCTAGAGCTCAGAAAATGCTGGGTGTGAATCTACAGTATAAGATGAGTTTTTAAAGGTCTCTCCCCCCCCCAACACCCTGCCCCCTCTCATTTTTTTTACACCCTTACTGCAAAACCACAATATCTACAAGGTGGTAGGGATTTCGGCTAAAGCAGAGTTAAGGAACCCTTCCCTGCTCTTAAATCAGTAAGGTGTTTCACCAGAGTTCACCAAATCAAACCAAACCAAACACTGTTTCACTGAGCAGACCCCCCCCCCAAATAAGGAGCCAGAAGACAAACTGGACTCCCCTCAAATGAAGTTGCAAAGTATTTAGGAATCCCACCTACTAGAGATTAGCATCAGAAGAACTATAGAGGTTCCCAACAGATGCAGAAAAGACCTCAAAGGTCTCTCTTTAAAAGAAACATTTATTTATTTGTTGCTCTGTTTTTAAAGCCACTATGGATCCCGATTTCAGATCCATCGACAAGTTCTACACTTTGCTTAAGAAAAAAAAGTTTTAAAATATCAAAACGCACCCCCACCCCTCCCAACAATTCTCCCTTAAAAAAAAAAAAAATTAAATAGCTGCATGTTCTGTATAAATAAAAGTTTGGCACTTCAAAAATGTGAGGGAAAGTGCATCTTTTAAAAACAGGATATGTCAGTATTATTCTTGATGGTTAATTGTTCCACCAAAAAGACATTCTGGTATGATACAGTAATCCATCCATCCCCCAGACTGGTACCCTCCAGATGTTTTCAACCACAACTAAAACATCTGGGGGGCACCAGGTTGAGGGCGGTTGCAGCTGCAGGGGCCAGAAATGGTTCCCTGTTGCTCCCCCACCCACCCCTTCCAGAATCTCAAATAAAAGAAGACAAAAACTAATTTTGTAGATTTGAAAGGGAAGAGTGAAGGGGGTGGGGAGGAGCAAAGAATTTACTGGGGAAGTTCTCCTGCACAAGCTCTTGTGGTATGGACAGGAGATGTGCACAGTGTCCCTGGCCTTGCACAGCTCAGCTCCTGTTCGGTTCAGGGGAACGTGCGCTGTGGGTGCTTCCTGCAGGAGGGTTTTGGCAGGAAGGGGACGCAGAAGAGAATCAGGTCCAGGAAACCTTTGCAGAAAGAGCTACTTGGCTGAAGGAAGGGTCTCAGCACCAAAAGGATTTGGGCATTCTCAGCATGGAGCTCTGTGTGCAAGTTCTGTTGGCCAAAGCGAGTCCCCAAGTTAAGGACACCGTGAGCCCATGGAAAAGCTCACCTTTGCAGAGAAGACCCCCAAAAATAAAATGGAAAGGGCTTCACAGACTTTTGGGCATGTGAGCCAGTTGCCAGGAGATACATGCTCTCTCTCATGCACAAGGGTGGTGTTTAGCTGGAAGCAGGAAAGAGAATTGTGAGCCGGCAGCCAGATTTGTTCGCCAGCCTTTTTTGCAATCAAAGCCACTGCCTGGTGCATATAGAAACCTCCAGGCCATCCTTATCTTGTGCTAGGAGTTCTCCGTGCTGGAATCCAAACGGTTCGGCTCAATGGATCTCCTAGCAAAGTGCAGGCCTTGATTCCTCGGACAGAGGCCCGAGGGCCAACAGAAAGGGGATTCATTCCAGTCGAAATGTCAGTGAGAATCATCATAATCTGCAGCAGGTAATTCTGCAATCCAGATTACCGTAGACCGGACTGCATTCCACAATTTCAGAGAGCAGAGACGGGACTGTATTCCGCGTCTCCCGAGGTGCAACAAAAATTCTGCAACTCGCTTGGCGATGTGGGCAACTCAGTCACAAGCCAAGATGGGCGTTTGCTGTCCTTGCTGGGAGATTCTCAAGTTATTTTAATCCTGTAGAAAGATGGGAACAATTCCCTAGGGCCCTAGGTGCCCAAGCACCCACAGAATTCCTGGGCACCCACAAATTTCAGTGCCAGGGCCATGCACACTGCGTGGCACCCGTGGCCCCGGGCAGCCACGATCGTGGGGCCATACTGGCACTCCTGGATGGGAATAACATGCTGGCCACAGCTCCTTAATCTCAGTTTCCGTTTAGGAAAAGGAAAGAAAAACGGGGGAGGGACTTTTTGATCCACACGGCTTCAAAAATACAATTGAAAGCTTCTGAGCAGCGGAGAAGTTTGAGGAAGCTTCCCAGGCTGAGGGTGGGGGGGTGCTTTAGTGCAAAACGTCCTGTCCCTCCCCATCGCTAGCAGAAGTCGGGGGCATTCTGCAAAAAAATGGGGAAGCATAAGTGAAAATATGCAAACTGGCCTTATGCATGAGCATAATTCACCCAGGTTGCAGAATCCACATTTTCTCTGTCGCGGAGTTGGGGTTTCCTTGGCACGGAATTTGGATAATGAAAGTGCTCATGAGATCCCATAATAGAAGGGAGGGGCGGGAGGGGAGGGGGAGAAACAGCAGGAAGGAGTAGAAATCACAGCCTCGGAATACACTGTCAAAATATCTGCAGCATTGGGACGATAGGGGTGCTGGGGCAGGGGGTTCCCTTTTTGTCTTACACATCCATAGTATTAAAAAAGACGCAGATTAAGAGTTTGGCACAAAAACATTTCCTCGTCTTCCTCCCCGCCCCCCGCCCCCCCATCCGACAAAAAGTCTCGATATGCAACACACTTGCAAAACAGCAGCAATATTTTGTTCATCGTTTAAGAAGAAAAATAACCACCCGGGTGGCCCGGAATCTCAGCCAGTGTCAATAGAAGCATTAGGTCACTGGCCATGTCTTTCACTGACCGGCAAAATCTTTCTCGGATAATACGCTGGCTGTGGCAGCTCTCCCTCGCTCCATAAAATCAGTGCAAGATGCTATATAGATATTGCTTCCTTATTTTTATTTTATTTTTTTAGTATTTAAGTTTCACATTTTGAGTTTTTTTGTGTGTTTTTTGCTCCCTAGTGGTTTTAGAGCCTGAAGACCCTCTTTCAATCTAAGAAGGAAAACAGAACTGAGACTTAATAAGCAACGAGTCCCCTGCCTCCCCAGATCAGGGCCCATCTCTCGGCCAGAGTTGGCCCCAGCGCCGGCCTCGCCTGACCCTTGCGCAAAATCACCTAGGTGCCTAGAGAAAAGGGGGGGGGGGAGTGCAGAAGTCTCCCAACGGCTCCGACTCCCAACTTCACCCCATGCTTTACCCTAGTGTTTCCCTTCTAGCAGGGGGGGGAATATTGCACAAGTCCACACCTCAAAGCTGCGGTCAGGAGGAGAGTTGCACGTCTAGGCTGAAAGAGATAATATTTGTGCTAACAAAAGCTATGAGCGCATTGAGAAGCCGCCAGAAGGTTAGACGGCACCATCATTGCTCTCGCTCGTCCCCACTCCCACCCCGATTCTTCGCAAATATGCCCCAGTTGGCTCCTGACCCAATTCGAAACATGTCTCAGCCGTTCCAAACGGGATTCTTCCCCTCAAATTTAGCAGCACGGAACTCTCCTGCCGCCAGCCTTACGACAAACAAGCCAACGTTTGCAGAGATGCTCAAGTTAGGTCACCCTCGGATAGTACCGTGCGACAGGCTAGCGTCAGCCACGACGGCTGCAAGATCGCTCGCGCCTTGCGCGGCTCGGAAAGGAAGTCGTGCGCCGTGCCACAGGTACGCCGCATCACGGTGAGGTCCGGGTGACGAGGTAGACATCCACTTCACATTTTGAGAACTGGACGCGGGAAGTCGTCCCGTTCTGGGACAGGGGAAACAGCCACGCCGCCAGAGCAACCGGCAGCAGGGACCCTACCCCTGTCACACATAACTTCCAAGCAACCTTTTAATCGAAAACAGAAAGAAAGAAAGAAAGAAAGAAAGAAAGAAAGAAAGACAAAGACTGATGCAACCCAGTGTTTGACATTGCACCGCATATGCTTCAGGTTTTGTTCAGCCTTCTGGCAAACCCTGGGCTCTTCCTAAGGTTCCCACAAGGGAGTATGACACAGACACACACGCGACACCAAAGCTGGGGGTGAGGGGTGTTCCTATTTAAAATGCTGGCACCTTCAAAAAGCAGATAGGGTCACACCCTCTCAGGGAGTTAAAGAGGTTGATGCGAGCCCTATATGTAAACATAGCAGGGAGATAACCCTGATTTATTTATTGCCCTTCTGAGGGCGGGTGAATGGGTGGGACAGTGTTGAACCTTCAGTGGCCGGCAAATATGGAGGGATAAGAGGCCAGAGCAACACAGAGAAAGCCCTGTGATTGGGCTACCAAACTGAAAGCCGGCACTCGGGTTGGGGGGGGGATGAGGGCCAAGAAAGGGGGAGTTGCGCTGCTGCTACAGCCAACCGTACCCCAACATTTATCGGGTTTCAAACCCGGCATCTGTCACCGTCCCAAGGGCGCCGGAAACAGGAAGTGGCAGGGAACTGGGTTCCCTACCGGGCCCAGTCACTGGGAATAAAGGCCCTTCTCACCGCTGGGAATACTGGTTATAGAAAGGCCAGCGGGAGGGGCAGTGGGTCGAAGGGAAGCCGCAATTGGGCAGGGGGTCCAGAGAGGCCTTCAGCAGCCCCCTTGTCGACATATAGTTTATTTCGGAAGAAGAAGAAGAGTTTGGATTTGATATCCCGCTTTATCACTACCCGAAGGAGTCTCAAAGCGGCTAACATTCTCCTTTCCCTTCCTCCCCCACCACAAACACTCTGTGAGGTGAGTGGGGCTGAGAGACTTCAGAGAAGTGTGACTGGCCCAAAGTCACCCAGCAGCTGCATGTGGAGGAGCGGGGAAGCAAACCCGGTTCACCAGATTACAAGTCTATCGCTCTTAACCACTACACCACACTGGCTCTCCTCCAGTTCTACTCCTTCAGGTGCTGCTCAAGAAAGCTAATACTGACAATGGCAGCTGTCTCCATGCATCTCAGGAGGCCCTCGGGCTTCCACTCTGTAGGCAAAGGGGAAAGAGGAATTGTGCTACCTCTGAAAGATGGACCAATCACACCTGGCTGGACAGCCACACCCAGGGCTGAGTCAAAATGGCCCTTCTCTTCCTAGTTCCGGCCCCTGGGTTTTTATCAAACAGGGTGGTAAACTTCTTGAGAAAGGTGGGGTGTGTTTTTTTGTGGCCGTTCGGAAAGAAAACGAGACTTTGGCTCCGCAAAACCGAGGGAAGCTCTGAGAAACCGAGTGAAGCTCCTTTCTGTTTGCTCTCCGAACGCAAGAAAACAGAGGCTTTGCCTATGTGGGGTATTGTAGCCTCGCAGGAAGTGCCACTCCCCGATGCTGAGAAATCGAGATTCCTGAGAGGCGCCACAACAGGAAGTAGCCAAGCACATCAAAGGAGGCCTCCGTCTCGTGACACCCAGGGAGAAAATAGCTTGAATCACCTGTCACGGGGATGGGAGTGTGACTTCCGCATCCGCAGAAACGAGGCCCTGCTACTTTGACCCCGTTCTACATTCGTGCCGCCCCTCTTACAACGCTGGCGCTCATCCATTCGCAGGAGGAGCAAGCTCACAAGCTCAGAGCTCCGTCAAGACTCGCGGCTCACCAAAAATTATCCTCAGTATAAACAGGGATAAAGACACCATTACCTACAACTTTCTGAACAAATTTACCTTGCCTTTTTGTTTTGTTTCTTCTGATTAGTAGGGCTGAGAAACAGGGGGAGGGGGGGAAGGACGTACACGCTTCCCCTCCCCTCCGAAATGAAACTATGCATAGAAGAATTGGAAAACAAACAAACGGACAAAAACAAGAAAGCGGAAATCAAAGGGGGAAAAGCCTATCAACTCAACCAAGCCGTTTGCCCAACGCAGAGCCCATTCTAGTCCAACACCTCACCCTCACCTTAGAATGAGCCACGCTACCTACAGGTAGGAAAAACCCACGTTTACCTTCACTACGAAATGCAGGTGTATTAGACAAAAAGCTGCATCAATTTCAGAGTTCAAGGTCATGGGGCAGATGTCACTTTGTGAACCGTTGTGCCATGATATGAACCCCATCTCTGCTTCCCTCGATATAGAGCTATATATTCTGAAAACCCCGCCTACGGAGCATCCACAGAGGTTGATGCTCTGTGTGGGCCCAGAAGAGGGATACAAGGTGCCCACTCCCCGTCAAGGAATTCGGAAGTTGATCTACACTCTGGGTAGTTGGGGGCCAAGAAACATTACGAGACAGATCTCCCCTCCCCGCAATCGTGATTCTTGGTTAAGAAACTCAGAAAGAAAGAGGGAAAGAAAGAGGAATTTCTTGTTTTCTTAAAAAATGTTTTTTTTTCTATTAAAATCCATATCAACTCAAAAAGAAAAGAAAATGTCGCCATATATATATACATATATATGTGTGTATATATGTATATATATCTGTATATTTACACACACACACAAACAGGTTGCACCATTGGCGAAATAAAGGTCCAGGAAAACGAATGCTGGGCTGCTTCCCAACCAGAGGGGTGTGTGTGTGTGTGTGTGTGTGTGTGTGTGTGTGTGTGTGTGTAAGAGAGAGAGATGGACACTGGACTGGGGCTGGTGTTGGGTAGGTTACAATTTTAATGATTAAAGAATTGACTTGAATTCTACTCCTTCCCCCAGACTTCCCTCCGGCCTTCTCTTATCCCACTTTCTGCGGGTTGGTGGCTCGGACTCCTTGCTCATACGTTACTCGCTGGCTGATAAGATACTGCGCCGCTTGCGTAGCGGCTGGAGTGCCTGTGATGGTGACTTTACGGTTCCTAGTACCCGGGATAAACTCCCCCTTTTTGGAAATCTGGATGCGGGCGCCCGTCAGCTCCTGATACTCCACCAACGTCTTGCCGCCTTTCCCCAAAATGGCACCCACTAGGTTCTCCGGAACGGCAATCTCCACCATATCTTTGGCGCTTTCCACCAGCTTCTCCGTGGCCAAGAAGGAGCTGGCCACCAGTGGAGAGGCTGTCCCCAAGTAGCCGTTGGCTGCCCCGGTGGCAGCGGCTAGGGAACCCAACGTGAAGGCCCCCACGGCGCCGGCTGGGGTGGTGGTACTGGTGGAGGCTTCGTTGGCGTAGGAAGCCAAGAGGTTGGCGGCGGCGGCAGCGGCTGGATTTGCGCCGGCGGCCACGGCAGCCAGCACTCCAGAAGCGGCAGCTGAGTTGAGGCCGAGCCCCAGAGAGCTGGTGTTGTATCCATAGCTTGCCAAGGTGTTGAGAGCCGTGCTGATGGCCAAAAGGTCACTGCCAGAGAAGCCCGGCAGGGCGGCCGGGAACGCTCCCACCCCGGCGAGGCTGGTGTGGCCCAGCAGGCCCGAAGCGGTGGCTGCGGCCGCGGCGGCGGGCAGCACGTCCGTGGAGTTGGCGTAAGGGGATCCGGTGGGGTTGGAGTTGGCCACGGGGCCAGCAATGTTGGCATAGCTGATGTTGAGGCAGCTGCTGCTCTGCGGGTCCTCCTGGATCTTCTGCACGATGATGTCCACCGCCTTGTGGATCTGCTCGGGCTCGCCGCTGATGGTCACCACGCGTTCCTGGAGGTTGATGCCCTCAGGCTTCTGGCTCAGCTGCACCCAGGCTCCAGATTGCTCCATGATGGCCTTGACCGTGGCCCCGCCTTTGCCAATGATCAGCCCGGCTGTGCTGTTGGGAACAATCACCTTGGCCTGTGTTGGGGGGAAACGAGAGAAGAAGAGGAGGAGTTTGAGGTTTCACTTATACGTACAGGTATATATATTACAGGGACGTGGGTGGCGCTGTGGGTTAAACCACAGAGCCTAGGACTTGCCGATCAGAAGTTCGGCGGTTCAAATCCCCACAACGGGGTGATCTCCCGTTGCCCGGTCCCTGCTCCTGCCCACCTAGCAGTTCGAAAGCACACCAGTGCAAGTAGATACATAGGTACCGCTCCGGCGGAAAGGTAAACGGTGATTCCGTGTGGTGATGTGGTTCGCCAGAAGCGGCTTAGTCATGCTGGCCACATGACCCGGAAGCTGTATGCCGGCTCCCTCAGCCAATAAAGCGAGATGAGCGCCGCAACCCCAGAGTCGGTCACGACTGGACATAATGCTCAGGGGTCCCTTTACCTTTACCTATATATATTATGGTTTCCAGATGTCCCCGTTTCCCGGGGACAGTCCCCGGATTTACAAATCTATCATCCGTCCCTGGAATGTCCCCGGATTTATATTTTAAGTGTTGCTGATTTATTAGTAGGGAATGAATGTTGTGTGATGGGTTCAACGGCACAAGACACATCATATGGGGACTTCCGGCAAGGCAACATGGCAGGCGCCATGGCAGCGGGCAGCTCCTGAAGCACTGTACCTTTAAACTCAACCTCATTGTTATTAGCATCACCTGGAGTCAGCTTTATATGTTTCTCAAAAAATATTGTTAGTAGCAGTGACTACATTATTACATGAGCACTGTTCCACAGTGTCAGGGGTTCAGGAGCAGAGACACAGGAGAAGGAGCAAATGGAAAGTGAGGAGGAGGAATCCGAGGGGGGTGTAGGCAGTGACAGTGGTCAGAGAGATTCCACGAGTCTCTCCAGCGAATCGGAGGATTCACAGAGAGGAGCGCCGATGGCCAGGGCAAGGGGGGTGCCAAGGGGGAAACCCCAGAAGGAAGGGGCCAGCGGGGACTCCCTGAGCAGCAGTTGGAAATCAGGACCAGCGTCCCCACCAGAGGGTAGTGGGGGGGAGGAGTCCCAGGCATCGGGACCAGTCTCCTCACCACCAGAGGGAGGAGATGAGTCAGGATTGGCCACGCCTCCATCGGAGAGCGGGGAAACGGTCAAGAGGAAAGTCACCGGCTGGGCGCGCGCGCCAAGTTCAAATGTACAGGCGAGCGGCACAGCAGGTAGCCCGGATAGGGAGCCAGGTCCTAAAGCCCGCCGGAAGGAAGGGCAAGACTCAGGGGGGTCAGCGTCAGAGGAGTCCAGGAGGGAGGAAACCCCAGGGGGCAGAAGGACCCAGAGGAGGAAGGAACAGCACAGGAGGTGGAGCCGGGCTAGGATCTTAAACTGGTGCGGAAGGGGTAGTGACTCAGAGGGGACTTCGCCGGTCTAGGGCCAAGACGTAGGGCTGCACGCTTTGGGGTTTGAAATGGAAACTAAACTTCAATAAAGACTCTTGTACATTACATCAACTGGGCGTTGGTCCTCTGTGAGCTGGGACCTAGAGGCAGCTCTGACACACAGCATTTGATATTTTCATTGACGAAATAAGATGAGGTATGTACTCTTTCATTACTGTTTGTATCACAGTTTATAATTTTTGTAAAGTGATATGTCATGCAGGTCATCGTCTAACTGAAAATTTTATTTTCAGTTTATGAAACAATTCTATATTCTCCCACCACACTGACAAAGATCTGCGAAACACTAGTCAATATCCGGAATCTCTGTTCAGTGTTGGACATTATATTTGCTGAATACACAAAGCTTCACAGCTTATCTTTGGTACCTCGCTTCATTTAAAAACTTTCAGAGACTTTGAGTCTAAGATTTCATTTTTAACTTGTTATTGTTTGAAGGAATTCTATAGATTGTCTATTATATATGTATATGGTCATCGTGTTGCCTAAACATTGTTGACGAAGCTCCTGAAACCAGCCAGAGCCAACTGTGCTACCAGGCTGGCTCCAGGCTGCTGAGACTGCCACTGCCGCTGCCACTGCCGAGGGGGAACTAGGGATGCCCGGTGTGCCAACTGGGGGAACTGCTGGCACACCCCCCCACAACCCAAATTGAACTGGGAGTGAGAGCGCCCAGCCTCCCGGCCGACTGCCCAGCGGCGCTCCGGGGCCAGGAAAACCCTGGAGCTGATGCAGGGAGAAGGAGGAGAGGAGAAGGAGAAGGAAGAGAGAGAAAGAGGAAGGAGAAAAAAGAGCGGAGCCCCAACCTTGCCACGCCACCACCGCCACTGAGGAGGAGAGGTTGGAGAGCACCAGGAGGGCAAGGACACATGGTCGAACCCAGGCCTGACCCGAGCCTACTCCATGGCGGCTAGCGCACCAAGAGAACAGGCCGGGGCCCAGAGGAAGGCCGTGCGACACACAGCAGTGAGACCACAGCAGAGAAGATATTACTTCTTAATTATTATTTTTAAATAACTTTTCTCTCTTTTTTTTTTAAAAAAAAAGTGTCCCCAGATTCTTTGAAAAAAATCTGGTAACCTTAATATATATTCCTGCTTTCCCACGTATAGGGCCTTCAAACTGCTTAGGTTCCACAGGCTGCAAGGCTACCTTAGCAGAATGGCAGAAGGACCACAGAGTTAAAACACGGAAGTAAGAGAAGGAAAGAAGTAAAGAGGAACGGCAAAGTAAACTGCTGGATTACGCCGAAATGGCAAAAACTGACCGGAAAGTTCAGTAACCAAGAACTTCAAGAAAGAATGGGAAACAATTATTATTTAAGAGACCACTGTAAGCAGATGAAAACATGAGCAGGATTTTAATCTCACTTGTAATGTAACAAACTCTATGGATAATATGGATAGATATAAAATGCAGATTTGATATTATATGCGGTTGAAAACGCTGACATGAGGGGGAGGTCTCGAGATTCAGAGAAATCTCTGTATAGGGAGATGTATTTGGTTTTGTTATGAATCTATATTTGAAAAATCAAATGAAAACTATTTTTAAAAAATAAACACAGGAGTAAATGCTATAGATTGAACTGAGCCATCCCGAGCCTGTGATTACCTTCTGCAAGCCAACTGCTGTTTATGAAGCATGCATTTCTCTTATGCACAGATCTTTGGACAGGCTAAAATTAGTATTTGCTTGCATATAACATTTGAACTACATTAAGCTTACTTCATTGATTCCCCCAACCATCAAATATTTCAGCCCAACCACCTTTTAGCTATTGGGGGGTGGAGAGGACTTTTGTGATATTCATGCAACTTGCAAACTAATCTTGGCACCTTCCTTTTAACCATGTTAACTAAATTTCGGTCAGATCCGCTAGATTGGAATTGATCTGCGACATCGAGGCAAATTCCCGATTTCAAAATATTCTGAAAAAGCCACACAAACCACCTGGCAGCTGGAGGGCCGCACCAAAGAGATTTAATCCCGCTGCAATCAGGGCACCACCTCTGGAATTTATTTATTTGTTTTAAAATTCACATGACGTAGCACTTAGTTTGTTCTGGGTTGCCAGACTGGTGCTGTCATTAATATTCTCTTGTGGATTATGAGGGTTGTAGTGCATTGGGACTCTTACAATATGCCTTTTGTTGTGGGTCTGCTGCTAAGCTTATTATTATTTTTAGTTGTTTCGTTAATAGTGTTTTATAGAAGGCAGTTGTTTCGCTGATGATTTGGAGATGATTCCCTACGATCTAGGGACACGGGTGGCGCTGTGGGTAAAACCTCAGCGCCTAGGACTAGCCGATCGCATGGTCGGCAGTTTGAATCCCCGCGGCGGGGTGAGCTCCCGTCATTCGGTCCCAGCTCCTGCCCACCTAGCAGTTCGAAAGCACCCCTAAGTGCAAGTAGATAAATAGGTACTGCTTTATAGCGGGAAGGTAAACGGCGTTTCCGTGTGCTGCGCTGGTGCTGGCTCGCCAGAGCAGCTTCGTCACGCTGGCCACGTGACCCAGAAGTGTCTCCGGACAGCGCTGGCCCCCGGCCTCTTAAGTGAGATGGGCGCACAACCCTAGAGTCGGACACGACTAGCCCGTACAGGCAGGGGTACCTTTACCTTTACCTTTACCCTACGATCTATGATGTGATTGTGATGTTCGATTACGTTGTCCTGATTGTTTGTAAGCCACTTTGGGATGTGTGAGCAAGAAGAGGCACAGAAACGCAACCAACGAATCGAAAATGAATCGAAACCTCCATGTGGTTCGTCTAGAATTTTGGGTAGCGAACTAAGACCTTGTCATTTGTCTCATTCTTAAACATTTTTCCTAAAGTCGACCAAAATTTCCCTTCCACGGCTTTCCCCATTTTCATACAAATAGCGAAACAAAAATAAAAATGAATTATTTGAAGAGCAATTGTAATCAACAAATTACGCTAGTAGGACTACAAGAAGTTTGTAAGGAGAAATATACGAAGTGTTACAAAGTAGAAAAAGATAGAGATATTGGTTATGAGTTTGAAATGTACAGTGGTACCTCGGGTTAAGTACTTAATTCGTTCCGGAGGTCAGTTCTTAACCTGAAACTGTTCTTAACCTGAAGCACCACTTTAGCTAATGGGGCCTCCTGCTGCTGCCGTGCCGCCGCAGCATGATTTCTGTTCTCATCCCGAAGCAAAGTTCTTAACCCAAGGTAATATTTCTGAGTTAGCAAAGTCTGTAACCTGAAGTGTGTGTAACCCGAAGCGTGTGTAACCCGAGGTACCACAGTAATAGGGAAAATAAGAAATGCATACTAAGAGATTAGATTGGAAAATTTTCAGACAGGACCGATGGAAGTCAAAAAAATTGAATAAGATGTAAAAGTATGCTTAATTTCTGTTGAAAATGATATGTTAAAAAACTAATAAAAATTTATATATATAAAAAAAATCTGGCGCAGAGGACTTGATCTTTAAGAAAGTCGGGAGGGAAGGGTAGAGGGACTCTTATACAGTGGTGCCCCGCAAGACGAACACCTCACAAGACAGAAAACCCGCTAGACGAAAGGGTTTTCCGTTTTGGAGGCGCTTCGCAAAACGAATTTCCCTATGGGCTTGCTTCGCAAGACGAAATGTCTTGCGAGTTCCTGCTGGTTTCCCGCCCCCCTTTTCCCCCCTTTTCCTAAGCCGCTAAGCCGCTTATCAGCTGATCTGCTAAAAGCCGCTAAACCGCTAATAGCGCTAATCCGCTAAGCTGTCAATGGGCTTGCTTCGCAAGACGAAAAAACCGCTAGACGAAGAGCCTCAGGGAACGGATTAATTTCGTCTTGCGAGGCACCACTGTATCTTGCCACCCACGCAAATCTTTTCAATTCTATGGCTCGAAGGAGGGCTGCGAATCACCATCTTATCACAGCTTTATGTACTGCAGACCAGCACATGACAGGAAGAGGAAGTCCTTGGCACAGCACTTCCCTGGGAGAATCTTGTGACATCCCAGGAATGTGGGACAGGCATGCAGAAACCGAGAGCGGGCTCCCATCAGAATCCTGCTTTTCCCTTGCACGAAACTGAGGTGCAAGTTCTATTTCCTTATCGTTGAAGAGGTGCCTTACTGAAAGGGAAGAGTGAGTCTGGAAAAGGATGTGCAGGGCTTTATTTTGCCATGGCAGCGGTAGGGAATTGCAGGATAATAGAATTGTCATGTTGAAGGGGATTCTGAGCCCCACCTAGTTCACCCCCTTGCAAGGAAAGGGGAGAAAGGCGTCCTTATGCTGTTTTTATTTAATTAATTTTACGGTTTAATTTATAAGATCTCATACCCAACCTTCTCCATAAGGTCCCAAGAGTGGGTTACAACAATATTATAATAATAATAATAATAATAATAATAATAATAATAATAATAATATTCAAATAAGTTAAAACAATTTGCAAATATAACTCCGCAACTCCAAGTACATTTCCAAGCACAATTCAAAGTGTTGGTGCTAACCTTTAAAGCCCTAAATGGCCTCGGTCCAGTATACCTGAAGGAGCGTCTCCACCCCCATCCTTCTGCCCGGACACTGAGGTCCAGCTCCGAGGGCCTTCTGGCGGTTCCCTCACTGCGAGAAGCCAAGTTACAGGGAACCAGGCAGAGGGCCTTCTTGGTGGTGGCACCCTCACCAGACTTTTAGAAGTCATCTGAAGGCAGCCGTGTTTAGGGAAGCTTTTAATTTTTGATGTATTACAATATTTTATTATTTTTTGGAAGCTGCCCAGAGTGGCTGGGGAAGCCCAGCCAGATGGGCGGGGTATAAATAATAAATTATTATTATTATTATTATTATTATTATTATTATTATTATTATATAATACTTTGGCCCCCTCATGAGAAGAGAAGACTCCCTGGAAAAGACCCTGATGTTGGGAAAGATGGAGGGCACAAGGAGAAGGGGATGACAGAGGACGAGATGGTGGGACAGTGTTCTCGAAGCTACCAGCATGAGTCTGACCAAACTGCGGGAGGGAGTGGAAGACAGGAGTGCCTGGCGTGCTCTGGTCCAGGGGGTCACGAAGATATAACTCCGCAAATATACCTCAGTGGCCACGGTAAAGAGATTCACCTTCAGAACCTGATGAAAGCTCTACAAGGAATGTGGTTTTCTATGCTTTCCTAAAGACTCAAGTCCTAACTCACCTGCCTGCCATTAATCCCACAAACTCCACCCCTCCTTATTTATGTATTTATGAACTTTCCCCGCCGTGACCTTTTTTGCCATCCAGGGGGTGAAATGCATATAGTTTATCAGTGCAAAGGAAGGAGATATTCAGCACCACGGAGAGCAACAGCCCCCAACCCTCACATTCAAGTGCTGGTCTTCATCTGCTCTCAGGAAAAGTTGGGTCCAGCAAGTTCAGGGTGGTTGTGTTCACCCAACCACCCTAATAGCTCCTGAAGGAGGGGCACCCCAGATTCTTCCAGGAGCACCCAGCTTGAGACTGTTCTAGGTCACCAGTGGTTTCTTTCTCTGTGCGGGTTTGAACCTACATTATCACCATGATGCGCTAACCAACTGAGATATCCGGGAGTTAAAGTGAGACCGCCTAGGGCTTGGCTCCAGGCATCCTAGCCAGTGGCGGGTGGCACTGTGGGTTAAACCACAGAGCCTAGGGCTTGCCGATCAGAAGGTCGGCGGTTCGAATCCCCGCGACGGGGTGAGCTCCCATTGCCCGGTCCCTGCTCCTGCCAATCTAGCAGTTCGAAAGCACCCCTAAGTGCAAGTAGATAAATAGGTACCGCTTTATAGCGGGAAGGTAAATGGCGTTTCCGTGTGCTGCGCTGGTACCGGCTTGCCAGAGCAGCTTCGTCACCCTGGCCACGTGACCCGGAAGTGTCTCTGGACAGCGCTGGCCCCTGGCCTCTTAAGTGAGATGGGCCCACAACCCTAGAGTCGGACATGACTAAACCATACAGGCAGGGGTACCTTTACCTCGATCTATGATGCGATTGTGATGTTCGATTACGTTGTCCTGATTGTTTGTAAGCCACTTTGGGATGTGTGAGTGAGAAGACGCACAGAAACGCAACCAACGAATCAAAAATGAATTGAAACCTCCATGTGGTTCGTCTAGAATTTTGGGTAGCGAACTGAAACCTTGTCATTTGGGGCAAGGCGGGGGCAGCTAATATCTGGCACAGAGGCCAAGACATTAACAGACAAGATGTCAAATTGTTCTTATATGCAACAACAGCAGCAAGAGTATTGTTAGCCCAGAAATGGAAGCAAGAAGATATTCCGACGAAAGAATGGCAGATGAAATTAATGGACTATGCAGAATTGGACAAAATGACAGGAAGGATTTGAAAGCTGCGGGACCAGAGATTCACAGAAGATTGGAAGAAGTATATGAATTATTTGAAGAGCAACTGTAATCAACAAATTACGCTAGTAGGACTAGGTCTTGCCGATCAGAAGGTCGGCGGTTCGAATCCCCGCGACGGGGTGAGCTCCTGTTGCCCGGTCCCTGCTCCTGCCAATCTAGCAGTTCGAAAGCACGTCAAAGTGCAAGTAGATAAATAGGTACCACTCCGGCGGGAAGGTAAATGGTGTTTCCGTGTGCTGCTCTGGTTCGCCAGAAGCGGCTTAGTCATGCAGGCCACATGACCCGGAAGCTGTACGCCGGCTCCCTCAGCCAATAAAGCAAGATGAGCGCCGCAACCCCAGAGTTGTCCGCAACTGGACCTAACAGTCAGAGGTCCCTTTACCTTTATCCTAGCCTTGGGAGAAACTGAGGCATGCACGAAGAAGAAGAAGAAGAAGAAGAAGAAGAAGAAGAAGAAGAAAAGGAGGAGTTTGGATTTGATATCCTGTTTTATCACTACCCTAAGGAGTCTCAAAGCATCTAACAATCTCCTTTCCCCTCCTTCCCCACAACAAACACTCTGTGAGGTGAGTGGGGCTGAGAGACTTCAAAGAAGCATGAAAATGATCTATAGGTGGTACATGACCCCAGTTAAGCTTGCAAAAATATACCATTTGCCCAACAATAACTGTTGGAAGTGTAATGAATGTGAAGGAACTTTTTATCACCTTTGGTGGACCTGCCCGAAGATTAAGGCCTACTGGGAAATGATCTATAATGAAATTAAGAAAATCCTTAAGTGGACATTTGTAAAGAAACCAGAGGCCTTTCTCTTGGGCATGGTAGTCCAAACGGTTCCAAAGAAAGATAGAACGTTTTTTATGTACGCAACAACAGCAGCAAGAATTCTTTTGGCGAAGTATTGGAAGACTAAAGAACTACCTACTCTGGAAGAATGGCAGACCAAGGTGACTGAATTTATGGGACTGGCAGAGATGACCGGCAGAATCCGTGACCAGAGGAGAGAGACAGTGGAAGAGGACTGGAAAAAATTCAAAATTTACCTTAAAAATTGTTGTAAAATTACGGAATGTTAAGATGTCAAGGGATTGGATACAAAGAATTACAGCTATAAAAATTGAAATTTATAAAAAAAATTTTAAAGAGAATTAAATATAAAAAGGGATGAAGAATTGCTAAAAAATTTTAAAATAAGGGTGCAGTGAAGGGGAGGTTTGGGGAAGTCGTGTTATGTTTGTTTGTTTTTTGTTTATGTTGTAAAACCAATAAAAATTATTTAAAAAAAAAAAAAAAGAGAGAGAGACTTCAAAGAAGCATGACTAGCCCAAGGACACCCAGCAGCTGCATGTGGAGGAGCGGAGACGCGAACCCAGTTCACCAGATTACGAGTCCACTGCTCTTAACTTGCTCTGCTTACAGCCAGGGCTTTGAGCTAAGAAGAAAAGAGGGGAAAGGAGAATCAGAATTCTGACTCCCCTTGGGAGTCAAATTCTGGAACCTACATGAAATATGCAGCCTAGGACTCACAGCTGTCCATGGAGGCGCAGGTCAATTCTGTGTCCAGGGCAGCTGTCTGCCAGCTCCATCTGGTATGCCGGCTGAGACCCTACCTGCCTGCCGACTATCTCACCAGAGTGGTGCATGCTCTAGTTATCTCCCGCTTGGTCTATTGCATTGCACTCTGCATGGGTCTACCTTTGAATGTGACCCAGAAACTGGAACTAATCCAGAATGCAGCAGCTAGACTGGTGACTGGGAGCGGCCGCCAGGACCATATAACATTGGTCCTGAAAGACCTAGATTGGCTCCCAGTATGTTTCTGAGCACAATTCAAAGTGTTCGTGCTCAATTCAAAGTGTTTAAAGCCCTAAACGGCCTCGGCCCAGAATACCTGAAGAAGCGTCTCCACCCCCATCGTTCTGCCCAGACACTGAGGTCCAGCACCGAGGGCCTTTGGTGGTTCCCTCACTGTGAGAAGTGAGGTTACAAGGAACCAGGCAGAGGGCCTTCTCAATAGTGGCGCCCGCCCTGTGGAACGCCCTACCATCAGATGTCAAGAAAATAAACTATCTGACTTTTAGAAGACTTCTGAAGGCAGCCCTGTTTAGCCAAGTTTTTAATGTTTTATCGTGTTTGTAATATTTTGTTGGGAACCGCCCAGTGTGGCTGGGGAAACCCAGCCAGATGGGCGGGGTATAAATAATAAATTATTATTATTACTACAGTGGTACCTCAGGTTAAGTACTTAATTTATTCCGGAGGTCCGTACTTAACCTGAAACTGTTCTTAACCTGAAGCACCACTTTAGCTAATGGGGCCTCCTGCTGCCGCCACACCGCTGGAGCCTGATTTCTGTTCTTATCCTGAAGCAAAGTTCTTAACCTGAAGCACTATTTTTAGGTTAGCGGAGTGTGTAACCTGAAGTGTATGTAACCCGAGGTACCACTGTACTACCTGCATGATTTTTCGGTCTTTGCTTAGGCCAGTCAGCTCTTGCTGGTTAAGGGGAACTCTAAGAGAGCTACTGCAAACATGGAAGCCACCTTTCCTAGTCAGTGAAGACTTTACACACAATCAGACCCTTGATCTTGCCTGCACTGATGTTGTCTACACTGGCTGGCAGCAGCTCTCCAGGGTTTCAGACCTTTCTTACCTGGCCCTGCTGGAGATAAAACCTGGGTCCATCTACATGCAAAGCAGATGATCTTCCAAGGAGTTAAGGCCCTCTCCCGAAATCTTATTCAGTAATAATAATAATAATAATAATAATAATAATAATAATTTATTATTTGTACCCCGCCCATCTGGCTGGGTTTCCCCAGCCACTCTGGGCGGCTTCCAACAAAGATGAAAGATACACTAAAATGTCACATATTAAAAACTTCCCTGAACAGGGCTGCCTTCAGATGTCTTCTGAATGTCAGGTAGATGTTTATCGCTTTGACATCTGATGGGAGGGCGTTCCACAAGGCGAGCGCCACTACCGAGAAGGCCCTCTGCCTGGTTCCCTGTAACTTGGCCTCTCGCAGTGAGGGAACCGCCAGAAGGCCCTCGGAGCTGGACCTCAGTGTCCGGGCAGAACGATGGGGGAGGAGACGCTCCTTCAGATTTACTGGACCGAGGCCGTTTAGGGCTTTAAAGGTCAGCACCAACACTTTGAATTGTGCTCAGAAATGTACTGGGAGCCAATGTAGGTCTTTCAAGACCGGTGTTATATGGTCTCGGCAGCCGCTCCCAGTCACCAGTCTAGCTGCCGCATTCTGGATTAGTTGTAGTAACTCCACTGGCTTCTGAGATTTCTACAGGCGCTGCTCCCAACCAACCTAACAGATTTCCACGACCACGAGATCCAGAAACTTGCCTTTTTCTCATTAAAATAATAACAACGAAAGGGAGATTAATTCTGAGTAGCTGTGCAGGCAATGCCGCGTTTCATTCTTATGCAGAATTATACCCCAAAATAAAGAGCAAGGGGCAAGGAAGGAGAGGAAATGCCATGAAATGTGTGGAGGAACATGTTTAAGACAAGCATTTTGGGCATGGGTATGGAAGTGAGAGGGACACGGGTGGCGCTGTGGGTTAAACCACAGAACCTAGAACTTGCTGATCAGAAGGTCGGCAGTTCGAATCCCCGCAACGGGGAGAGCTCCCGTTGCTCGGTCCCTGCTCCTGCCAACTTAGCAGTTCGAAAGCATGAAGTGCAAGTAGATAAATAAGTAAATGGTGTTTCCGTGCGCTGCTCTGGTTCACCAGAAGTGGCTTATTCATGCTGGCCACATGACCCGGAAGCTGTACGCCGGCTCCCTCAGCCAATAAAGCAAGATGAGTGCTGCAACCCCAGAGTCGTCCGCAACTGGACCTAATCGTCAGCGGTCCCTTTACCTTTACCTTTATGGAAGTGAGAGCTGGACCATAAAGAAGGCTGGTCGCCATAGAATTGATGCTTTTGAATTCTGGTGCTGGAGGAGACTCTTGAGAGTCCCATGGACTGCAAGAAGATCAAACCTCTCCATTCTGAAGGAAATCAGCCCTGAGTGCTCACTGGAAGGACAGATCCTGAAGCTGAGACTCCAATACTTTGGCCACCTTATGAGAAGATAAGACTCCCTGGAAAAGACCCTGATGTTGGGAAAGATGGAGGGCACAAGGAGAAGGGGACGACAGAGGAGGAGATGGTTGGACAGTGTTCTCGAAGCTACCAGCATGAGTTTGACCAAACTGCGGGAGGCAGTGGAAGACAGGAGTGCCTGGTGTGCTCTGGTCCATGGGGTCACGAAGAGTCAGACACGACTAAACAACAACAACAAAGGCAAACTAAGGCCCGGGGACAGGATCCGGCCCAATCACCTTCTCAATCCGGTTTGCGGAGGGTCCGGGAATCAGCATGTTTTTAAATCAATAGAATGTGTGCTTTTATTTAAAACGCATTTCTGGGTTATTTGTGGGGCCTGCCTGGTGTTTTTTACATGAGTAGAATGTGTGCTTTTATTTAAAATGCAGCTCTGGGTTATTTGTGGGGCAAAGGATTTCGTTCATCCCCCCCCAAAAAAAATATAGTCCGGCCCCCCACAAGGTCTAAGGGACAGCGGACCTGCTGAAAAAGCTTGCTGACCCCTGATTTTGGGCTTCCTTTCCAGTGAGCCTGTTCTGGCTTTGGAGATTTCGGCAGACTTTGCCGAACGGTTGGAAGGCAGCGGCAGAAGATGATGCGAGGAAAGTTGGCACATGGGGCGAAGGGGGAGGAGGTGGAAGAGTGGGTGTTCGCAGAGATGGCTTCAGGGGCTTTCTGACGGAGAGGGAGGGGTCTCCTCAACCCCGGCCACCCCAATGCCTTTATATAACTGCCGACAAAGCAGAAAGCCGTGCAGATTTAGCAAGGAAATGCTCTTATGTAATTGAGCGACAGGCACCTCCCGAAATCCGTCGCCTCGTCCAACCCAGAGAGCAAGGGCGCTGGATTAGTGGCAAAGGGACCAGGAGAGAGCAGGGAACCAGAGGAGAAAGTCTTTCTCTGCTGGCAGCCGGGTGCTTTACCTGAACTCAGGGGAAAGCCATGTAATCTGTGAATTGTCTCCTCCAGGCAGGAGAGCCCGGCCAGCTCTGAAAATAGATGTTGAAGACACTCCTGTGGTCAAAGAAGGGGCAGAAAACCTGACCCAGATGACATTAACAAGGCTCCACAATTCTGGTCATTGCTGTATGTGCCCCCCGCTGCCCCCACCCCAGGCACAAATGCAATGAGTGTAAAAAGAAAGAGGAGTTTGAAGCTGCAGAGGCAGATGGTGGACTATCTCAGGCATCCCCAAACTCAGCCCTCCAGCTGTTTTGGGACTACAACTCCCATCATCCCTAGCTAACAAGACCAGCAGTCAGGGATGATGGGAAGCTCCTGCAGCCAATTGGAAGCCACGGAAGCCCTGTCAGGTGTTTGGCTTCCAAAAATAGTTCGCAAACCGGAACACTCACTTCCGGGTTTGCGGCGTCCGGGAGCCAAAACATTTGAGAACTAAGCTGTTCGGAAACCAAGTTACGACTGTAACCAGGAACAAGGCTGCCAAATATTTGGGGAGCGGGGCAGTGTCCTGCGGACCAGTAATCTGGGGTTGGCCGCAAAGGCCCGGCCGAAGGGCATCAGTCCTCATCTGCTAGTTTAACTCATAAGCACTCTGAGTGACCTGCCCCAATTTGTGCCCTGTTTCCAGATACTTTAGTGCTAAAATTAGTCTCTCATGAAATCCTTGCTGTGACATCCTTGCAGGTAGTCGTTCAGACTGATGCCTCGCTGGGTCTGTTCCAGTCATAGGCTGACCTCTCCTAGGGACCATGTCAAATTGCAGCGCTCCATCGACCCCAGTGCTGTCTTCTCTGACTGGCAACAGCTCTCCTACAGGCTTTCAAAGGAGACATGATCAGCCCTACTGATCTGGTGGAACGCTCTGTCCCAAGAGACTAGGGCCCTGCGGGACTTGACATCTTTCTGCAGGGCCTGCAAGACAGAGCTGTTCCACCAGGCCTTTGGCCAAGGCACAGTCTGACCCCCTCCTTTGGCAATCCTCACAGAACTTCTAGCCCAATGGTTGCCATTAATTTGATTGGAATTATTTTTATAATGAAATGATTTTAGAATGTTTTATCGTTTTACTGTTGTTAGCCGCTCTGAGCCTGGCTTCGGCTGGGGAGGGCGGGATAATAATAATAATAATAATAATAATAATAATAATAATAATTACTTGGTGAGCTGCTTCTGGAAATTAAACCTGAGACTTTATGTGTTCAAAGGACACTGAGCGTGTTTTCCCTCCTGCGCCATTTCTGTCAAGGCCTTCAATCCTTTTCTTTTTAAAAATCTTAGTTACTTGTTCAGCTTTAAAATGAAGCTATCCTAAGACCTCAAGGACAATACCCTGATATTTAAAACAAAGATTTGAAATAATTTTACTATCCACCAGCACCAGTAATAGCCATTATTTTTTCTAGGGGTTGTGAATGAAACAGCCCACATTTATATTTTGCATTGTGTGTGAAATTTTAATTTTCATTCAGTTGTATTTTCTTTTCTTTTCCTATATGTTTGACGCCAAACAAACCGCGTATCATTGTGTTCGTCAGCTGCCCCTGAGAACCTTCTTAAAGGCGCATGAAATGCTTTAAATGAAATGAGCAAATAAAATCAGGCGTCTTCTAGTCTCAACTCTGTTTGCTGGGCTAGACTTGGCATAAGGCAGTTCTAGATGTGAACCTTTTTTTGTGGGGGGGAGAGGCATTCCCTCCCAGCTTCTCAAGGCAAGAAAAGACCCTTCCTCGGCTGTCAGGGGTGACAGGATTCCTGTTTCATTGTCCCTTATTCTACCAGCCACATAAACTCTCTCTTCCATACACTCCCCCCCCCCCCCGCCGCCTAACCCTCCCTCTGTCATAATCCTTGTTTTCAGCTTTCAGCCCAAAGCGGCCTTCCCTTCGCTGTGCCATAGCAACGGCACAACCAACTGACAATGGAAAGCTGTCGGACGAGCCAGCCTCTTGCACACACAACAACCTCAAGTGGGAGAAAGACACCCCCACCCCCAGCCGGGCTCTTTTTAGCCAAACCCTCCCTTGGTTAAGAGGAAAGGGTCCATTGGGGGAAATAGAAACACAGTCTTCCTGCATGCTATCAGCACCCTCGATAGATGATATAGATAGATAGATAGAGATAGAGATAGAGATAGAGATAGAGATAGAGATAGAGATAGAGGATAGATGATAGATGATAGATGATAGATGATAGATGATAGATGATAGATGATAGATGATAGATGATAGATGATAGATGATAGATGATAGATGATAGATGATAGATGATAGAAGATAGATAGATAGATAGATAGATAGATAGATAGATAGATAGATATAGATAGATATAGATTAGAGAGAGAGAGATAGATAGATGATAGCTAGCTAGATGATCGATAGATGAATAGATAGATGATCGATTGATCGATCGATCGATCGATCGATAGATGATAGATAGATATAGATTAGAGAGAAAGAGATGATAGCTAGCTAGCTAAATGATAGATAGATAGATGATAGATAGATAGATAGATAGATAGATAGATGATTGATAGATAGATGATTGATAGATTAGAGAGAGAGATGATAGCTAGCTAGCTAGCTAGATGATAGATAGAGATAGATGATAGATAGATTATAGATAGATAGATAGATGATAGATCAATAGATTGATGATAGATAGATATAGATTAGAGAGAAAGAGATGATAGCTAGCTAGTTAGCTAAATGATAGATGATAGATAGATGATAGATAGATATAGATTAGAGAGAAAGAGATGATAGCTAGCTAGCTAGCTAGTTAGCTAAATGATAGATAGATAGATAGATATAGATAGATGATAGATGGTTTTTAAACACAACAATAACAAATAGATCCATCTTGCTTTCAGGTTATTAATGTTTTCATTGTCTTCGCCTGGGCAATTTTGCAAAGGCGAACAATAATGAGTGCTAAAATTCAAGGCAGAAGCTTATGTACCTTACATTTTTAATTCAAATGGAATTGATATTGTTAAAGAAGCACCCCCCCCAAAAAAAATGGGCAAGTGGAATCCCAATGTGAAATGTGACTGAGAGTCACAGTGAAATTTTCAGTTTTAATAAATTTACCAAATTCGGAACTTCTTCCAACTGTCATTTCAAGTTTCCCACGTGTTCAGGTAGAAAGCCCTTCACTGCTATTTGACCCAACCTCAATTTTTTCCCCTAAAAAAATTATATCATCAGCCGAAGGAAAAGGCTCAGACACTAATGGAGATTGGGTTCTGTCACATAGCCACTAGCTATTACTGCTTGAATTATGGTCCTGGAGGAGACTCTTGAGAGTCCCATGGACTGCAAGAAGATCAAACCTCTCCATTCTGAAGGAAATCAGCCCTGAGTGCTCACTGGAAGGACAGATCCTGAAGCTGAGACTCCAATACTTTGGCCAGCTCATGAGAAGAGAAGACTCCCTGGAAAAGACCCTGATGTTGGGAAAGATGGAGGGCACAAGGAGAAGGGGACGACAGAGGACGAGATGGTGGGACAGTGTTCTCGAAGCTACCAGCATGAGTTTCACCAAACTGCGGGAGGCAGTGGAAGACAGGAGTGCCTGGCTTGCTCTGGTCCAGGGCGTCACAAAGAGTCGGACACGACTAAACGACTAAACAACAACAACAACATTACTGCTAAATGGGACCTCTATATTCACAAGCAGTCTACCACTGCAAATACTCTCTCTGTGCAGAGAGACTTTTTGCTGGCCATAACGCAATGGCTTTTTCCACCTGTCTTGCCCCACCCTCCAGAACCTGAGAACCTTTCCCAGACCATGACTATAAGAATAGCAGAAGCAGTTGGGAAGAGAGGAGTTCAGGGATTTTTTTGAAATAATAATAATAATAATAATTTTCTAAGTTGTGTGTCTTTGTTTCTCAATTTGATCTTTTTACACGGTTTTGTACGCATTGTGGTATTTTATGCATTGTGACTCGCTGTTCTGATTTATTGATCACAGTTTAGCAACTCCTGTATTTTTCGCTCTATAAGACGCACCAGACCACAAGACGCACCTAGTTTTTGGAGGAGGAAAACAAGAAAAAAAATATTCTGAATCCCAGAAGCCAGAACAGCAAGAGGGATCGCTGCACAGTGAAAGCAGCAATCCCTCTTGCTGTTCTGGCTTCTGGGATAGCTGCGCAGCCTGCAATCGCTCTATAAGACGCACACACATTTCCCCTTACTTTTTAGGAGGGAAAAAGTGAGTCTTATAGAGCAAAAAATACGGTATTTATTACAGTGGCGAAGAATGAATTTCTGTTTATGACTTGCTGATATTTGATGCCACTGGGGTCTGTTCTGTTCCAATGGATTATTCAACACTGCTTTAATCCGATAGACATTGCTTATTGCAAAGTTATGTTTTCATTGTGGCTTTTCTTGTATTGGACCACACTGCCCTATGATGTGTGATCATTCTTGTTTCTTCAGCTTGTATACCGCCTTGCGTATAGCAACACAGAAAGGGGGCGTACAAATTAAAAGCGAAACGAAATGCAATACTAGCTGCTGGGGACACATATCAAATGATGGTCTGTTGCCATCAAACTATCAAACAGAGGATGTGGGGAAAGACCGGGGACAGGGAATGTGTATCAGCCTGAGGGCCGAATTTTCTTTTAGACGACCTTCTGAGGGCCGCATGAAAGTGATGGGTGGGGCCAGAGCCAAAAGTGGGAGGGGAAAGGAATATCCATTTTCGCCTTCGCACAGCAAGCTGATTTCTGTGCACACACAAACAACCCTCTTTCCTTAATTCAGGCAAGCAAGAGATGTTGTCAGAGTTGAAGGACACATTCCAGCCAGGCAAAAACCACTTGGGGTGCGAAGTAGAGTTGGCGCGGTGTGTGGGGAGAGGGAATCTGGTGAATTTCCTTGAATTTCCTTGAAATTTGTGATGAATTTCCTTTAAAATAGCTCATTTGGTCAGCTTTGGCCATCACTAAATTAAAAAGCTCAACAGCTCTGCCCAAAAAAGTTCAACGACTTTGTGTCTGGATTTTTGCTTTGTGAAATATGGCAACCCTCAGATAGGTGATCCCAGGGGGCTGCCACATTTGGCACCCAGGACTAAGGTTCCCTGCCTCTGAAACAGGCTGGCCTTTGGCCTGATCCAGCCAAGATTCCTTTATAATTTTTAAGGGGCGCTCTGAAGCTCCCAGGGATGCGGGTGGCGCTGTGGGTTAAACCACAGAGCCTAGGGCTTGTGATCAGAAGGTCGGTGGTTCGAATCCCCACGACAGGGTGAGCTCCCGCTGCTCGGTCCCTGCTGCTGCCAACCTAGCAGTTCGAAAGCACACCAGTGAAAGTAGATAAATAGGTACTGCTCTGGCGGGAAGGTAAATGGCATTTCTGTGCGCTGCTCTGGTTTGCCAGAAGCGCGTAGTCATGCTGGCCACACGACCCGGAAGCTGTATGCCGGCTCCCTCGGCCAATATAGGGACATAAGCGCTGCAACCCCAGAGTTGGTCATGACTGGACCTAATGGTCAGGGGCCCCTTTAAGTTAGCGGAAAGGGGATGCGGGTGGCGCTGTGGTCTAAACCACTGAGCCTCTTGGGCTTGCCGATCGGAAGGTTAGCGGTTCGAATCCACGTGATGGGGTGAGCTCCCATTGCTCAGTCCCTGCTCCTGCCAACCTAGCAGTTCGAAAGCACACCAGTGCAAGTAGATAAATAGGTACCACTCTGGCGGGAAGGTAAACGGCGTTTTCGTGCGCTGCTCTGGTTCGCCAGAAGCGGCTTAGTCATGCTGGCCACATGACCCGGAAAGCTGTACGCCGGCTCCCTTGGCCAATAAAGCGAGATGAGCGCCGCAACCCCAGAGTCGGTCACGACTGGACCTAATGGTCAGGGGTCCCCTTTACCTTTTACCTGAAGCTCCCAGCTCACAACCCCTCTAACAAACAAGCAATTTGCTCCCGCGCTCACTCACCTGCTTGGCTCGGTCAGGATTCATGGTTGTCTGAGGTTGCAGGATATTGACCGATTCCGGCTTCACTACAGACTGGGGGATCTCCCGGACCTTTTCGGCAATGAAGTTGTGGACGGCGTTGAGGGCTTCCGCTGTGCCTTGAACCAGACACACACGCTCCGTGGTCCCTGCATTGGGGAGAAAACAATTGAGAGGTTTTTTAATGGACTTGCGGGGGCTGCAGTATGACGACCCTACAGGTGGGGCTGGCCTGAGGCTTGGGTCTCCCTGGTCTCCTTGCTGGCCCTAGTAGGACCAACTTGGCCAGTTAGCCCTGGTGATCATTCAGTGTCTACTGACTGGGTTTTTGTTGTTGCTTTTTTGTCGTTGTCACCCCAAAATAACCCCTGAATTTTAGAATTTTATTGATGTTGAGGCTGCATTTTATGTTGCATTCTATGCTGTTTTATGCTGTTTTTAAGTTGTATTTTAATCAGTGTTTTATACAGTGGTACCTTGGGTTACATACGCTTCAGGTTACATATGCTTCAGGTTACAGACTCCGCTAACCCAGAAATAGTGCCTCAGGTTAAGAACTTTGCTTCAGGATGGGAACAGAAATTGTGCAATATAAAAATAAGGAAAGGAACAATATGAGGAAAATAGAGAGATTTTTAAAAGAGAAAAAGGTGCAAAAGATCCCGGCAGACAAAAAAGACCAACTGAATACCCTAATAGAAATAGATGAGATAAATGAGGTCATAAAGGAATTGAAGAGAGGGAAAGCCCCGGGACCAGATGGATTTACATCAGACTATTATAAAGAGTTACAAGATGTTTTGATGTTACCTTTAAAGGAAGTTATGAATAATATTTTAAAGGAAAGAGACATCCCGGAAACGTGGAAAGAAGCATTTATTACCTTTATCCCAAAACAGGACTCGGACTTAACCCAAGTTAAAAATTATAGGCCTATCTCATTGCTGAATACAGACTATAAAATTTTTGCGGGGATTTTAGCAAGAAGAATGAAAAAGATATTAATAGAAACTATTCATAAGGATCAAGCAGGCTTCCTCTAGGCAGACAGATGAAGGATAATGTAAGGAATATAATAGACATTTTGGAATATCTGACTGCCAGGAATGAGAAACAGGCTATACTTATGTTTGTGGACGCGGAAAAGGCTTTTGATAATATAACATGGGACTTTATTTTGGAAAACCTGGAGTGTATGGAAGTGGGAAAAGAGTTCTTCAATGGGATAAAGGCAATTTATACAGAACAGAGAGCTAAGTTGATTGTAAATAATGTGATAACAGAAGATATTAAAATATCTAAAGGAACCAGGCAGGGATGTCCGCTTGTTGTTTATAATGGTCCTGGAGGTCTTTCTTAATGCGATTAGACAAAATAAATTAATAAAAGGGATAACAGTTGGTCAGAATGAATATAAAGTTAAAGCCTTTGCTGATGATCTGGTAATAACGATTGAAGAACCAATAGTAAGTGTAAAAGAAGTATTAGAAGAGATTGAACAATTTGGGAAAGTGGCGGGGTTCAAACTAAATAAGAAGAAAACCAAAATAATTGCGAAAAATATGGAGCAATGCAACAACAAACAGAGATAGAGGTGGTTAAAAAGGTAAAATATTTAGGAATTTGGTTAACTCCTAAAAACATTGATTTGTTTCAGAACAATTATATACCGGTATGGAAAGATCTGGAGGTGTGGGGCAGAATGAAACTATCTTTTTGGGGTAGAATTTCTACAATAAAGATGAGCGTCCTTCCGAAGATGTTATTTTTATTTCAGACTATCCCCATAATAAAGGGGATAGCAATTTTTGGAGAATGGCAAAGAACGATTTCAAAGTATATCTGGCAGGGCAAAAAGCCGAGAATTAAATTTAAGTTATTAACAGATGTGAAGGAAAGAGGAGGCTTTGCCCTGCCAGATTTGAAGTTATATTACGAAGCAGCATGTCTTTGCTAGTTGAAAGAATGGATAAAATTAGAAAATAAAGAATTATTGGACTTAGAAGGTTTTGATAACAGATTTGATAACTTCTGGGTTGTGCCACATGCGCAGAAGCGCCAAATCGTGCCACGTGCTTGTGCAGACGCGTTGCTTCTATTTGCGAACGCTGCGGGTTGCGGACGTGCCTCCGTTACAGATTACGTCCACAACCTGAGATTCCACTGTAACCAGATTATTTGCAAGTGGGGCTAGATATATGAGCAGCAGTTAGAAACCACTAGAAGAGGGGTGGTAATTAAGGCTCAACAAGAACCCATGGAGGGATGTGTGGGGAAGTCAAAGAATATAGCCTGGTGACTGGGGGTGGCCGCCGAGACCACATGACACCGGTCTTGAAAGACCTACATTGGCTCCCAGTACGTTTCCGAGCACAGTTCAAAGTGTTGGTGCTGACCTTGAAAGCCCTAAATGGCCCCAAAGGCCCAGTATACCTGAAGGAGCGTCTCCACCCCCATTGTTCTGCCTGGACGCTGGGATCCAGCTCCGAGGGCTTTCTGGCGGTTCCCTCACTGCGAGAAGCCAAATTACAGGGAACCAGGCAGAGGGCCTTCTCAGTAGTGGTGCCCGCCCTGTGGAACACCCTCCCATCAGATGTCAAGGAAATAAACAACTATCTGACTTTTAGAAGGCATCTGAAGGCAGCCCTGTTTAGGGAAGTTTCCATGTTTGATGTTTTATTTTGTTTTAATATACTGTTGGAAGCCGCCCAGAGTGGCTGGGGAGGCCTGGCCAGATGGATGGGGTATTAATAATAATAATAATAATAATAATAATAATAATAATAATAATTGTAACACATGAACACTTGAAGGTGCCTTGTGTAGTGAGTCAGATCCCTGGTCCTTCTGGCCCATTACTGATGGTGGGAGCATCAAAGGATCAAGGCCTTTGCCTACCTGCCTACAGGTTCTGGAATACAACTCCCATAATCTCCAGGGTCTGATGGGATTTATAGTCCAAATAAATTGTTGTTCCCCCCCCCCAATAATATTTATTCAAGTTTTAAAAGGTTACGAAAAAGAACACAATATATAAAAACAAAACATATCCAAGAAAAAAATAAAAATAGAAAAATAGAAAAAGCAAAAACAGCTAAAAAAGAAAAAAAAGATACATTCCAAAAAACAAAAAAAGCAAAAGAACCAAGTTAAACCTTAATATAACTCCCTTTCTTAACTTATCTCCTTGACCTCCTCACACCTCCCCTCCTTGTATTCTAATTCATATGGATATTTCAGCAAATCCTTCATCTTATTTTTATCCTTATATCTTATCTTATTATACTGCAATTTTCCGTTCTTTCTTTCACCAATTAACCATCCACTTTTACTTTATTTAATCTTATTTCTCATTAAAAGTTATATATCTGAACTTATTCTTATAGTCCAAATAAATTGTTGTTGTTGTTGTTATATGATAAGTGATAGTAACTGTAAAATTATGGGAAACGTATATTCTTTTAAGAAAGAGGATTGGGGAAGATTTGTGGAGGAGAGGGCTATTGATGGCTACTAGCCATGTAGGCTATGCCTTGCTTCTACAGTAAGAGGCCTCTGAAATTGGCGGAAGCCACAAAAGGGCTCTTGTGCTCAGATAGCGCTGGTTTCCTGCAGTTGGCCACATCGCAGGTTCAAAAGCCCAGGGGTACCCAGGAGCCCCCAACGCACAAAAACAGGGGCCTGGGAGGTGGCCCCTCGATGGCAACCAGAAGTCTGTTCTGTCCCATCTCCCCTGCTAGCTGGTCCTTAGAAAATTGTGCTGGCTGCTGCGATTCGTGAAAAGCAAAGACTGGACTACTGTCCTTAGAGGGCTATTTATAAAAATGCAGCCTGCCTTTTATCGCATCGACCGAGGGGAGAGAGTGAGCAAGCAAGTATCAGAGGGTGTGTGTGTGTGTGTGTGTGTGTGTGTGTGTGTGTGTACATAGGAACCAAAAAAAGGGGAATATTTTAGGCCACCTGAGAAGGCCAAGTGCCAGCACCATGGATACCAGAAGGCTGAGTGCTCACATTCTCCAACACAACACACACACACACACACACACACACACACAGAGCATCCCAAAGCCAGCATCTTCTGCTTCTCCTCCCTGCCTTCCCCAAAGCTGCTGCCTCAACAATACGTCTCTGCCACCGAGTTGCCATGGCAACCCACAGCAGCCTCCTCCTCCTCCTTTCCCCCATCATCACCACCTTGCAATCTGCTGCTGCTGCTGCAGGCCTCAAGGGCCTGTCTTCCCAGGGACCAGAGGAACCCCCTCCTCTGCAAAAAGGAGGGATGCAGCTCGCTCAGTGGGGGAGGGAGGGAGGGAGATCGTCACCTGGGCAACGGGGCAAATGGGAAACGCCAAATTTGTCTGCAGAATCAAAGCGTAGTCCCTTCCCCTGCTAAGAAGGGTGGGTGGAAAGCTGGCTTCCGTGGAGCAAGGAGGGTCTGCGTACAACACAAAAATAAACTGAGCCAGAAAAAGTCTAGCCTCCCTAGGCTTCAGCCCCAGTAGCTTTCTTTTCAGATGGGGAGGGGTGGTGTAGGAAGCCAGGGTTGAACCCCAGGTGGTTACCAAGGAGAAAGGCTATCTCTGAGCAGATGCAGAGTGTACAATCAGTGCTGGATTTACGTAGAAGCTAAACAAGCTATAGCTTAGGGCCCCACTCTCTTGGGCCCCCCAAAAAAAGATTTAAGGAAAAAAACCTGGATGTACATTTCCAAAATATAAGATAAAAAAACAAATAAAATAAAACCTACATACAGCAACAGTGTTTTGTGTTGTGTAGGCTCCTATGATGTAAGTCATGGGACCCCACCTACTTGCCTGCTCCCTAAAATATCACGGGTTTGCTCCTTTCTATATATAGGGTGCCTACATTCTGCAAGGAATGGTTGCATGGTAACATGTGCAAATGGCTTGAGATACCTATTAGGTCCATAAATTACTGTAATGGTTATAAGGGGTTGCTTGTGCGTAAGTTACCGCCACTGCTGGCTAAGTTGCCTGGTTAAACCTGTCTTGGCTGACAGCCCTTCACTCCGTGGCCGTTCAGTCGCTCGCAGAATCCGTCAGTGGGCGTTTTTTGAACCTCTTCCAGCAAAGAAGTTGTTTGACGCCAAGTCTCCTCCTACTCTCCCTGCGCGGAAATCTTCTGCGCAGGGAGGGAGTAGGCAGAGGAGTGCCCATGCTCTCCCCACTAGTTTCGGGCGAAGAGTCTTGGAGACCCCTCTCCGAATCCCCCATCTGCCCCCCTTCTCTACTGGTGTTGCACTGATTTCCTTCCCCAGCCGATGAGGTTCCTCTCTCCCTGCTGGGCCCCTCTCCAGCATCGCTCGGGAGCCTTGCCTCCACCTCTGACTGCGATGTCAGTTCCCTGACAATTACCATACAGCCATACCTCAGAATAAATATGCTTCAGGATAAGTACTTTCGGGTTGTGCTCCGCGGTGACCCAGAAGTCACAGAGCTTGTTACTTCCGGGTTTTGGCGCTTGCGCTTGTGCAGACAGTCAAAATCACGTCATGCGTATGTGCGGAAGCGGCAAAACGCAACCCGCACATGCACAAACATACAGTAGAGTCTTACGTTCTATTCAGGATGTGAACAGGGCTCCAGATCGGATCCCATTCGCATCCCGAGGTACCACTGTATAGCATATATTCAACACAAAATACAGCAACAATTTGTTGTTGACAAAGGACAGCTGGACATAGAAAGGGCCCCATTACCTTCAGTAGTTTAGGGCCTCATCAAACCTAAATCCGGCCCTGGTGGCAATCGATTCCTACCCACCGAGGAATTGGCAGGAATCTGGGATTACATTCTCAGCCACAGTCTCTGGGGTGGGGCAGATGTTCACTCGAGCATTTCTTGTTTTAAAGGTAAAGGTAAAGGTACCCCTGACCGTTAGGTCCAGTCTCAGACAACTCTGGGGTTGCGCACTCATCTCGCTCTATAGGCCGAGGGAGCTGGCGTTTGTCCGTAGACAGCTTCCAGGTCATGTGGCCAGCATGACTAAGCCGCTTCTGGCGAACCAGAGCAGCGCACGGTAACGCTGTTTACCTTCCCGCCGGAGTGGTACCTGTTTATCTACTTGCACTTGATGTGCTTTTGAACTGTTAGGTGGGCAGGAGCAGGGACTGAGCAACGGGAGCTCACCCAGTGGCGGGGATTTGAACTGCAGACCTTCCGATCAGCAAGCCCTAGGCTCTGTGGTTTAGACTAAGGTTACCAGACGTCCCCGTTTCCCAGGGACAGTCCCCGGATTTACAAATCAGTCCCCATACAAAATCCATTGAAGTGTCCCCGGATTCATTGAAAAAATTCTGGTAAACTTAATTTAGATCACAGCACCACCCTGCCTCGCTTTTTAGGCATTCCTATTTATTATTAGTTAAAGCTATGGTTTTCCCAGTAGTGATGTATGGAAGTGAGAGCTGGACCATCAAGAAGGCTGATCGCTGAAGAATTGATGCTTTTGAATTCTGGTGCGGGAGGAGACTCTTGAGAGTCCCATGGACTGCAAGAAGATCCAACCTCTCCATTATGAAGGAAATCAGCCCTGAGTGCTCACTGGAAGGACAGATCCTGAAGCTGAGGCTCTATTACTTTGGCCACCTCAGGAGAAGAGAAGACTCCCTGGAAAAGACCCTGATGTTGGGAAAGATGGAGGGCACAAGGAGAAGGGGATGACAGAGGACGAGATGGTGGGACAGTGTTCTCGAAGCCACAAACATGAGTTTGACCAAACTGCAGGAGTCAGTGGAAGACAGGAGTGCCTGGCGTGCTCTGGCCCAGGGGGTCACGAAGTCGGACACGACTAAATGACTAAACAACAACAACAACCTTAGTAGCCATTGATCCCTTATCTTCCATGAATTTGTCTGGCCCCAATTCCTTCCAATGCACACAGCATTATCTTCAGAAAACACATTTCAAAGAAGATGCGGGCCTTCCAAAGCCCCCAGGTGTCTTGCATGGCTCCAGCCCCTTTGGCAAGCACTGATGAAGGAACACCCCCCGCATGTTCAGCATACTTTAGCCATCCATTCAGGCTAACAAACAGCGGATCACACACACACACAACCGCCACTTCCTTTCAACTAAGCGCCTGTTTTAAATCCATACGCGTGACTCATGTTTCCAACTTTCACCTGGATGTGCTTTCCCTCAACTTGCTTCCGACACGGCTGTTTGTTGACAGCCGCGTTCCTGAACGCCAGTAGCTGCGTTAAAGGAAATGGAGCCTCCGAGTTCAGGGGCAGTCTACCTGGGAGGACTTGTAATGCTGGGAACAGAGAAATGAAGGGTGGGTGGGTGGGTGGGTGGCTGCTGTTGACTTTTCCTTGCGATCTTCCAGGAGGCATCCGGCTAGCCAGCTGGCCAGGATGCTGAAGGAACAGGGGTCCTCTTTCGCTTTCTTATAAGCAGCTCAACCCTAGCTGTCAACTTTCAGTTTTGAAAATAAGGGATCAGCAGCCTCGAAAATAAGGGACCAGTAGCCTCACCTGTCCCGGGGGCAGTCTACGGGATATCTAACAATCCGGGACAGCAGAGGGAAATGGCGGCTGAAATAAGGGAATTTCCCGCAAAAAAGGGGGAAGGTTGACAGCTATGAGCTCAACATGGGTGACCACAGAGCAGCAGGCCCAGACTGAGGGGGGGCCACATGGGCCACTTGGCCCAGACCTCCGATTCCAAAGGGGGCCTCGGTCAGCATATTTATCTATAGTGGTACCTCGGGTTACATACGCTTCAGGTTACAGACTCCGCTAACCCAGAAATAGTACCCCGGGTTAAGAACTTTGCTTCAGGATGAGAACAGAAAGCGTGCTCCGGCGGCACGGCAGCAGCAGGAGGCCCCATTAGCTAAAATGGTGCTTCAGGTTAAGAACAGTTTCAGGTTAAGAACGGACCTCTGGAACAAATTAAGTACGTAACCAGAGGTACCACTGTATTTTCCATTCTGTCTTTATATGCAGATATGGTTCAAGCCTTGAAATAAAATTATTTTTCAGCATAACTTTTGTGAAAATTATTTATATACTTCCTTATTTATAAGACTTCAGTTATCCCATAGCTGTCAACTTTCAGGTTTGAAAATAAGGGATCAGCAGCCTCACCTGTCCCAGGGACAGTCTATGGGATATCTAACAATCCAGGATAGCAGCGGGAAACGGCGTCGGAATAAGGGAATTCCCAGCAAATAAAGGGAAGGTTGACAGCTATGAGTTATCCCCAGGGTAAAAAAGGGGGGGCACATTATCTACCTGCCCCGGTCCTCTGCAAGGCCCTGCAGAGCAGCAGAGACTGCAGAGGTGGTAAGCCAAGAACCCACTGCCTGCCCCCTGCCTTCTCCATGATCCCACAAAAGCTACCAACAACAAGGGCTACACTTTCCCGGGAACAATAGGACTGGCCCAGCCAAGGGTTAGTCAGCACTGGATAAATAGGAAGGGGTGTGGAAGGAACCTGGCACATTCTTAGCCTCTGAGAAGGAGAGAGAAATAGAACAGGGATCTAAGCTATAAAAGCACACAAGGCCCTTTTGGATAACCGAGACAGCTGCCGGAATTGGGCTAAATTAGGGGGAGGGGAGGCAGAAGGGGGTATCCCCCCCCCACGCCACCCTGCAGGGCCATGTTGGGCTGCCATGGTGCTCCTGGCAGGAATTTTTGCCTCCTGCAGCTGTGTGGACCCAAGAACATCCCAAAACTTTCCCCAGCGTGCGGCAGGTGAGCCGCTTCCAAACTTTGTTTGGATTCACTCACACGCTGGCAAAGTTTTGCCGCACGATTTGTGGAGTTGGTGCTTTTGCACAACAAACCCACTTTTTTTTTCTCTCAAAAAATTAAAAATAAAATTCAACATCCTGCATTACAGAAAGGGGAGGAAAATGTGAGATGAAAACTGCTTGATGTCCCAACGAAAGAAAGAATTGATGAGCTACGCAGAGTTGGCTAAATTGACATACAAATTGCGGGACAAGGACAACTGTGACTTTAAGGAAGAATGGGAGCTTTTTACAACTTATCTAAAAAGACAACAAAATAAATTGGACTCCTTGGCAGGTTTTGAATAAAGATACAGAAATTTGTTAGTTGATAACATGGTAGATAGATAATGTAAGAACATGTATAACTTTACAACATGCGAAGAGTAATATGTGCTGAGAAATCAGAGAGAGAAGCTGAGGGAAGTCTTTGGGGGGGGTTGAAGGGGGGTATGTTTTGACAATTTGTTATATGGAATTTGTTAATAAAAACATTTTTAAAAAAAAGAAAAAGGAAAAAAATTGCTTGATGTGATGTCATCTAACCTGTAAACCGTGCCCTGATCTACAGATGAAGGGCGGTAAACAAATTATATATGCACACACACATATATTTATACACACACCTTTCTGCAAACAAATCAGAACGAATGCTCAATAAAGAGCTGATGTCGTATAACCTCCCTCCCACAAACATTTATCAAGCAAGTCAAGAAGAATGCTCAATAAACAGGGAGTCTGGAAGAGGCAAGGCGGAGACATGGGGAAATTCAGCTCTTGAATTGCGCTGGGACTACGCTGGGTGGGAATCAATGGCAACAGCATTGAGTCAATGGCATCGAAGGAGATGCATGGGAGCTTATTCCTGAATGGGAGAAAACAAGTCCCAGAATCTGGGCCGCAACCTTATGGCTACAGAATCATAGACTTGTGGAATTGTAGAGGTGGAAGTCCATGGCCCGCCAATGCAGGAATCTTTTGCCTATATATATATAGTGTGTGTGTGTAATGCCAACAGGGTGCCAGGTGTTGAGCAGAGCATAAAATTCACAATTGCTTCTGCCTGGAGGCAATGGCATAGGAAGGGGTGTGTGGGCTGCCCCGGGTGTCATCACTGAGGGGGTGACAAAATGGCAAAAGTATGTGTTTTTAAAAATAAATATATTTTTTAAATAAAAATTTTAAAAATTGGGCTCACGACACTTTAAAAAAAAATAATAATAATTCCCGCATGCACCACACTCCCCTTCCTACGCCACTGGGAGCTAGGTGAGGTGGGGGGCCTGCAGCGTACCTGACTCCCTCCTTTGGCAATCTTTACAAAACTTTAGTTTATGCTTGCCATCAATTTTGATTTTAATTAATTTTTATAATGTTTTTATAATGTTGCACTGTTTTAGTGTTGTTAGCCACCCTGAGCCCGGTTTCAGCTGGGGAGGGCGGGATATAAATAAAAAAATACTATTATTATTATTATTATTATTATTATTATGTGTCTCTCCTGAGGGGAGGCGATGGGCACACTGCCTGCAAGCTCCATGCTGCTTTTTTGAGCAGCGTGGGGCTTGCGTCTGCCCACAGCCTCAGCCGCCCTACAGCTGGGAGGGAGGCTGCAAAGAGGCTCCCCACAGCGCTCCCTGCCTTGGCTTGCCCCGCCCCCAGCTGCAGGATGCGCACCTCACTGGGCACCCAAGCTGCCAGTTACCAGTTACGCCACTGCCTGGAGGGTAGGATTTGTTGGGACTTAATTGTTTGACATGAGCCACAGCCATGGCACCAGGACCAGTGTGACGCAGAAGTTAAGGGTCTCTACGTGTGGGAGAACAGTGGCGTAGCGTGGGGGGTGCAGGGGGGGCCGGCCGCACCAGGCGCAACATCTGGGGGGGGCACTCACCGCCTCCGGAGTCGCAGAAGAGCCTCGGGCACAGGCTGTAGCAGAGCCCCATGTCTCGCGGAACCGACGAGCTGTGCGCGCGTCCGGCAGGCAGCGGCTCTCAGCGCTCGCCGCGGTCCCCGCGCGTCAGGGCCGCAGAGGGCGCGCCAGGCAGCCCCTCCTCACAGCCCCGCTGCTGCTGCTGCAGCTGCTGGGCCATGTTGCATTTTCCTCGCCTCTCTGCCCTCCTCCTCCTCCGGGCAAGCGGTGTCATTTGGGCGGCAGCGCCAGCGGCAACTCGCCTCAGATCACCTGACATGGACCCCCCGCCGCCGCCGTGGCTACCTTATCGTAAAGACCCCAGCCCAGGCAGCAGCAAGAAGAAGCTGGCAGTGACGGCAGGTTAGGGGTTAGGGGTGCAAATTACTTGCCTTGCCCCGGGTGCTGACAACCCACGCTACGCCGCTGTGGGAGAACAAATTCTGAATCATTCACAGCCCTCTCTCCTTCTCCCTGTCCATTGCACAGAGATCCAGAAAGCGAAAAACAAGCCAAATAATTGTCATTACTGTATAATGCATGGGTAGGCAAACTAAGACCCGGGGGCCGGATCCAGCCCAATCGCCTTCTCAATCCGGCCCGTGGACGGCCCGGGAATCAGCGTGTTTTTACATGAGTAGAATGTGTGCTTTTATTTAAAACGCATCTCTGGGTTATTTGTGGGGCATAGGAATTTGTTCATATTTTTCTTTCAAAATATAGTCCGGCCCCCCACAAGGTCTGAGGGACAGTGCACTGGCCCCCTGCTGAAAAAAATTGCTGACCCCCTGGTATAAAGCAATCCTGTATTTCCTAGGACAAGCTTGCAAAAAAACATATCACTTGCTTATGGTGAGTAAAAATGGCCTCTGAATGACCAGGGTTGGGGGTTGTTGTTTTTTTGTAAACTGGAAGAGAGCTGTTTTTTTCCCATAGCCACTCCACACACCTTACAGGATTTTTGATGTGCCCAAGTGATTTAAGGCCAAACTATGCTTTCCCTTAAACGTGGTATATTCAAAGTTCGCTTAAACTGGCCACTACGCAGGTCCACGGAGCCAAAATCCAGGCAAAGGACTCATGCAAGTTTCCTACAGAAAGTCCCCCCAGCTGCTTGGAGCACAGTCTGGATCGGGGCCCACACAGCTGCTTTCCCTTCAAAATAAAACGCAAGCAGCCAGCTTGCTTTTCTGAAAAGTGCGTTTAGTGTAACCTGAAGTTTGCCCCTTGTTAAGTGCAGTGGGTGAGCTCCCTCACCTCTTTGTGGGCTAGGAACTTGAGAGATCTTACTAGCACGCCTGCTCTGGGAGCCCTCGGGCATCCCCACCCCCCGCAAGGACAAATTTATATCCAGCATTTCTCCCGATTTTTCCATGAGTTAGCCCTGCTGCTTGTTCCTCTGCCTTTCGCCTCCTGCTCCCCTTCCTGTTGGGCGCTTCGTTCCTTTCCTGACCCTCTTTGAGCCTGGGGGTGGGGGAGGGAATCAGACAGCAGCTCCCAAATCTGGATAAATCTGGGCGAACGCACATTGTGGCTGCAGCGCAAAGGCCATGCCTGCGTTCCTCTGGCCGGCTTATCAGAAGGAGTGTTTCCTGCCATTGAATCTGCTTCCCTAGCTGGCCAGCCCAGGCTGAGTTTCCTGTTCCTTTTCCGTAGCTTGGCTTTTGAAAAATAGGGAGTCCTTAGTAACTACCGTATTTTTCGCTCTATAAGACGCACCAGACCATAAGACGCGCCGAGTTTTTGGAGGAGGAAAACAAGAAAAAAAAAATACTCTGAATCTCAGAAGCCAGAACGGCAAGAGGGATCGCTGCGCAGCGAAAGCAGCGATCCCTCTTGCTGTTCTGGCTTCTGGGATAGCTGCGCAGCCTGCATTCGCTCCGTAAGACGCACACACATTTCCCTTTACTTTTTAGGAGGGAAAAAGTGAGTCTTGTAGAGCAAAAAATACGGTAGCTAATTGAGAACCGCTGCCTTAAGTAGTTGTTTTGGCTAGGGCAAACCCAGCCAGTTGCTCAGGGTATTATAATAATAATACCACAAAGTTGCGCCAACACCACTTGGGCTGGCGCATGCATGCACACAAACATACAGGATCGAGCTGCAAACCTTTGATCGCTGACCTGGGTTTTCAACATGTGTGCATGAAGGAAAGAGATATGCATTTATTTATTTATTGCTGCATCTACAGCAGCACAACAACTGGACACCTTCCTCTGCCCCAGCTGCAACCAAACATGTCTCTCCTGTTTCGGTCTCTACAGCCACAGCAGGCCCTGCAACCTTCCCGCAGTTTGACTTCACTCACAAAAGAGCACTCCTTTGTTGTCTCTTGAGACGAGACAGATGTATTTATACCCCAACTTTTTCTCTGAGGAGCTCCAGGCGGACTATACATGGTTCTCCCCCTTCCTGCTGAATCCCCACAACAACCGTGTGAGGTAATAGGTAAAGGTAAAGGGACCCCTGACCATTAGCTCCAGTTGTGACCGACTCTGGGGTTGCGGCGCTCATCTTGCTCATTGGCCGAGAGAGCCAGTGTACAGCTTCTGGGTCATGTGGCCAGCATGACTAAGCTGCTTCTGGCAAACCAGAGCAGCGCACGGAAACGCCGTTTACCTTCCTGCTGGAGTGGTACCTATTGATCTACTTGTACTTTGAGGTGCTTTCGAACTGTTAGGTTGACAGGAGCAGGGACTGAGCAACAGGAGCTCACCCCGTCGCAGGGATTCGAACCGCCGACCTTCTGATCGGTAAGTCCTAGACTTTGTGGTTTAACCCACAGCGCCACCCACGTCACTGTGTGAGGCAATAATAATAATAATAATTTATTATTTGTACCCTGCCCATCTGGCTTGGTCTCCCCAGCCACTTTGGGCGGCTTCCAACAAAGACCAAAAATACACTAAAAGGTAGGCTAGGCTGAGAGACAGTGACCGGCCCTTAAGGTCTCACCCAGGGGGCTTTGTGGCCGAGTGAGGATTTGAATCCAGGTCTCATGGGGTACTGGTACAACACCCCAACCAGTACACCACACTTGCAGCGCGACTGCGTGCGGAGAGCCGAGAGAGGTGGGAATTTGCTCATGGAGCCTAAACCGCCCTCGGCGGGCCAGAATCCGCAGCTCTCTCAGCTTTCAAGAACGCAGGAGGGCTGTGTTTCGGATGTATCTCCACCCTGGCCAGACCTCATCAAATACAAAGGGTTTCCTTTCCCTTGAAGGGGAAGGGGGGGTCCTTCCCGGAAGCTGCAAACAAACAAGGCACCTGCTCCCTGTTGCCAAGGCAACAAGAGCGGAGGCCTTCTCTCTCTCCCTCTCCCCCATCTCCACGACACCCCTCCATCGTTTTTACACTGGCGAGGATTTGCCAGCCCATCCCATAATCCGGCAATAAAGAGTGGAGGATGCAGAGGGAAAGCAGCTTAGCCAGGGGCTGTCCTGTCATGGCTTTGTCTGCCCTTCAATCACAGCTTGGGATTATAGGGAGGTGGGGGGGGGCAAGCCTGGGCACTCCGTGGCGAAGATGGGCAGCGTCCGCAACTGCGGGATGCCTGGGGTCTTCGACGGCCTGACCCCTGCCATCGGGGTGGGGGGTGCTTTGCCGGTTGGGCCCCCTCCTTACACGCTTGCAGCGAAAAGAGCAATCATAATTTAAGTAGTTCACTTTCGGGGGGGAGCAAAAAAAAAAGCAGAGACATCACCTTGCCAACACAGGTCCATATAGTTAAAAGCTATGGTTTTCCCAGTAGTGATGTATGGAAGTGAGAGCTGGACCCTAAAGAAGGCTGATCGCCGAAGAATTGATGCTTTTGAATTATGGTGCTGGAGGAGACTCTTGAGAGTCCCATGGACTGCAAGAAGATCAAACCAATCCATTCTGAAGGAAAACAGCCCTGAGTGCTCACTGGAAGGATAGATCCTGAAGCTGAGGCTCCAATACTTTGGCCACCTCATGAGAAGAGAAGACTCCCTGGGAAAGACCCTGATGTTGGGAAAGATGGAGAGCACAAGGAGAAGGAGACGACAGAGGACGAGATGGTTGGACAGTGTTCTCGAAGCTACCAGCATGAGTTTGACCAAACTGCTGGAGGCAGTGGAAGACAGGAGTGCCTGGCATGCTCTGGTCCAGGGGGTCACAAAGAGTCAGACATGACTAAACGACTAAACAACAACAACAACAACAACTTTCTGGGAAGGCATGGCTGGTGGTAAGGGACGCGGGTGGTGCTGTGGGTTAAACCACAGAGCCTAGGACTTGCCGATCAGAAGGTCGGCGGTTCGAATCCCCGCAACGGGGTGAGCTCCCGTTGCTCGGTCCCTGCTCCTGCCAACCTAGCACATCAAAGTGCAAGTAGATAAATAGGTACCGCTCTGGCGGGAAGGTAAACGGCGTTTCTGTGCGCCGCTGTGGTTCACCAGAAGAGGCTTAGTCGTGCTGGCCACATGACCCGGAAGCTGTACTCCGGCTCCCTCGGCCAATAAAGCGAGATGAACGCCGCAACCCCAGAGTCGGTCACGACTGGACCTAATGGTCAGGTGTCTACCTTTAAGTATGGCTGGTAGTGAGGTAGAGGACCCACATACAGGGCCCCTTAAAAGTCCTGCGTTGGCCTGTAGGTGAAACAGCAGCTCAAGAAAGGAGGAGCTCAGATTTGGGGTATCTGAAAGCCGGGATGGGGACAGAGCAGACCAGCTTCTTGCCTTCCAGATGTTTGGAACTACAACTCCCAGAAGCCCTGGCCAGCCAATGAGACCAACGTTCATGAAAAAGGAACACGACAAGGCTGCCCGATTTTCCCACTGTTATTTATTTCTGTCCTGGAGGTGCTCTTGAATATGATCAGAGGGGACCGGCTGGTGGAAGGTATTCAGGTCGGAGCGAAGCAATACAAACTTAAAGCGTTTGCAGATGACCTAGTTTTGACCCTTCAGGAGCCAGAATCTAGTACGAAAAAAGTATTACAACTGATTCAAGAGTTTGGTCAGGTAGCGGGATTTAAGTTAAACAAGCAGAAAACTAAGGTATTGGGGGAAAATTTGACAGTTACAGAGTCAGAACGGTTTCAGAAAGAGACAGAGTTGAACGTTGTTAAAAAAGTAAAATACCTAGGGGTAAATATAACAGCAAAAAATCTGAGTCTATTTAAAGATAATTATGAGAAATGCTGGGCAGAAATTAAGAGAGACTTAGAAAGTTGGACAAGATTGAAACTTTCCTTGTTAGGCCGAATTGCTGCTGTAAAGATGAATGTATTGCCGAAAATGCTTTTTTTATTTCAAACATTACAGATTGTGGACAAAACAGAGTGTTTCCGGAAGTGGCAGAGAGATATTTCTAAATTTGTCTGGCAGGGCAAAAAGCCCAGAATTAAGTTTAAGATATTAACTGATGCGAAAGAAAGAGGGGGCTTTGCCCTGCCAGACTTAAGGCTCTATTATGAATCAGCAGCTTTTTGCTGGTTGAAAGATTGGCTGCTTCTCGAGGACACTGATGTTTTAGATTTGGAAGGTTTTGACAATGCGTTTGGCTGGCATGCATATTTATGGTATGACAAGGTCAAGATTAATAAGAATTTCAAGAACCATATTGTCAGAAAAGCAGTGTTTAATGTCTGGACAAAATACAAAGACTTATTGGAAAACAAAACTCCAAGGTGGCTTTCACCATTGGAAGCTAAGGCCCGGAAAAGACTCAATATGGGGGCCAAATGGCCGAAATATTGGGAAATATTAGAAAAAGATGGAGATAATTGGAAATTGCAGAGTCAGGAGAAAATGAAAGACAAAGTGCGAGACTGGTTACATTATGCTCAGATTAAAGAAGTTTTTAAACTTGATAAAAAGTTAGGATTCCAGGTGGAAAAATCGAAGTTAGAAACGGAACTGTTAGAGCCTAAGACTAAGGTACTCTCAAGAATGTATAACTTGCTGTTAAAATGGAACACACAAGATGAAATGGTTAAATCGGCTATGATAAAGTGGGCACAGGACATTGGGCATAATATTATGTTTGAGGACTGGGAAAAGTTATGGACTACTGGGCTGAATTTCACTGCATGTAACGCTTTGAAAGAAAATGTAATGAAAATGATATATAGATGGTACATGACCCCGGTCAAACTTGCAAAAATATACCACTTGTCTGATAATAAGTGTTGGAAATGTAAGGAAAATGAGGGAACGTTCTTTCACCTTTGGTGGACTTGCCCCAAGGTGAAGGCTTTCTGGGAAATGATATATAATGAACTGAAAAAGGTATTTAAGTATACCTTCCTTAAGAAACCAGAGGCCTTCCTTTTGGGTATTGTTGGCCAAGGGGTGTTAAAGAAGGACCGAACATTTTTTATGTATGCAACAACGGCAGCAAGGATACTCGTCACTAAGCACTGGAAAACCCAAGATTTACCCACACTGGAAGAATGGCAGATGCAACTGATAGACTATATGGAACTGGCCGAGATGACTGGCAGAATACGAGACCTGGGAGAGGAGATGGTGGAAGAAGATTGGAAGAAATTTAAGGACTATTTGCAAAAATATTGTAAACTGTATGAATGTTAAGGAGGATGCTTGATCACAAACAATTCGGCACCATTGAATCAGATAAAGTGAATTATGAAGATAAGTTAAATTTAGGAAAAAAATAATTTTTAGATAATGATTAGGTTTAAATTAAATGTTTTAAAAAGTGAAATGAATATATCTAAAATTTAAGATATAATATTGGAAAATTAGATTGTAAGGTGGGGACAAGCTGATAAATTGCTGGATTAATTTTTTATATTTTGGAACGTAGGAGCGGGAGATGTGAGGAAGTCCAAAGATGATAAGAAAATATGTTATAAAATGTGACATTTTTGTATGCTTTGTTTTTTGTGTTGCAATAAAAAAAAAAAAACCATTAATAAATATTAATTAAAAAAAAAGAGAGAGACCAACGTTCAGAGGCGAAGGGAGTTGTGGTCCAAAATGTCTGGAAGGCGACAGGCTGGCAGTGGCTGGAGTAGTTAGGAGACCAAGAAGAAGAGGCCCGAGGGGATGATAGGCAGAGGGGAAGAGAGACGGCAAGTTGAGGGAAGGAGAGGAGCTCTTTCAAACAACTTGAGCCGGACCATTGTGTCCACAAATCAAACCACACCAAAGTCTTACGGTTTAATGCCCATCTATAAGCTTCCTTGTCGGAGAGGCCGTAAAACCCACAAAAAACAATACTTCCCACCCCAAATGAAACCCTCTCCGAGGCTGGTTCACACATGCATGTTCTTCACTTGACAACTGCACCCTCGAGTGACAGTTGTGCACACGGGAATGCTATCATTGAATCGTAGAATTGTTGCAAGGTACCTCAAGGATCATCTAGTCCAACCCTCTCCAATGCTGGAATCTCAGATAAAGTGTCCATGACAGATGACCATCCAACCTCTGCTTAAAGGCCTCCAACAAAGGAGAGTCCACAACCTCTCGTGGGAGACCGTTCCCCTGTCAAACAGCTCTTACTGCCAGAAAGTTCTTCCAGATGTTTAGTCGGAATCTCCTTTCTTGCAACACGAAGCTATGGGTTCGAGTCCTACCCTCCGAAACAGGAGAAAACAAGCTTGCTCCATCTGCCTCGTGACAGCCCTTCAGATATTTGAAGACGGCTATCGCATCTCCTCTCAATATCCCCAAGACTCAACTTTCTTCAGGGGACTGAGTTCATACATTCGGCTGCCAATAATAATAATAATAATAATAATAATAATAATAATAAATTTATTATTTATACCCCGCCCATATGGCTGAGTTTCCCCAGCCACTCTGGGCGGCTCTCAATCGAGTGTTAAAAACAATACAGCAGTGTGGAAGCGACGTTTTTGAAATTTATTCCCTACTTCTGTATTCCACCGTCTTTTGCCAGGAGCTCAAGACGGCCTCCATGGTTCTCCCCCTCTGCATTTAACCCCTACAAACAACCCTGTGAGGTAGGTTAGGCCGAGAGGTGACCTTCATGGCCGGGTGCGGATTCAAATCCTGCTCTTCCAGATCCTAGTCTAACGCTCTAACCGCTATACCACGCTGTATCTGCATACAGACACGTATGAACAAGCTTTCCCCCATCCCTGGTTTTGGGACACCAGGAATGTACACCGTATGAACCGCCGACGTTGGCAAACGTACAGAGAATTCCTTTCACCTTGTTGACCCTCCCAGCCGCCCGCGCTCACCTGGGTAGAAGTCTTTAGATTTTGAGAGCTTGATAGTGGCTCCGGTTTCTTTCTGCAGTTGGACAATCGTTTGGCCTCCTTTTCCAATGATGGATCCGGCGGCATAGCTGGGGATCAGGACCTTGAGGAAGTACTCGCCATCCTCTGCAAGAGAAGGAACAGAAACAAGGCGTCAGGAAGCATCATCTGAATCCCAGGGCGGACGAGAGCCGGGGCAGTCTCTGGCCAAGAAAGGGAGCCCGTGCAGCCTTTCTCCTGGGCATGGTCGGCCAATTGGTGCCAAAGAAGGATAGAACTTTCTTTATGTATGCTACAACATCAGCAAGAATACTTATTGCAAAGTACTGGAAGACACAAGATCTACCCACCCGGGAAGAATGGCAGATGAAGGTGATGGACTATGTACATGGAACTGGCGGAAATGACTGGCAGAATCCGAGACCAGGGAGAAGAGTCGGTGGAAGAAGATTGGGAGAAATTTAAAGGTTATCTACAGAAATATTGTAAAATTAAGGAATGTTAGAAAGATGTTGGAATGAAGTTACATGGCTTTAGCAGAAATGTTATAAAGAATTAAGTATAATAGATTGTAATTGGATTAAAGGAAAAAATAATGTTAGAATTTGTTAAGTTAAATGATAGGACAGAAGTTTGAGGAAAGGATTTGCTGAAACAATTAATCGAAGTGGAATACAGAAGGAGGGAGGTGTGAAGAGGTCGCTGAAACAAGTAAAAGAAAGTTAATAAGATTGAAAGTATAGGTTGTGTTTCTTTTTTCTTTTTTTAAATTGTTTTTGTTTTATTTTTGTCATGTATATGTAATATTTTTGTTTTTGTATTGTATGGTTTTGTTATGTTTAACTATTTTTCTTTTTCCTTTCTGTAACTTTCAAAACTTTAATAAATATTATTCAAAAAGAAAGAAAGAAAGAAAGAAAGAAAGAAAGGGAGCCCATGGCAACTTTCCAGGCAGGACACGTCATCGTGGGAGACAGGCGTATTGCATAGAATTCGGCCTGGACCGGCTTCTAGCGTGGCAACACAAAGTCTGCTAAAGGGGCAGAAGGATGCAGCTGGCAAAGGGAATTTGGTGGCAAAGGGGTGGAAGGAACAAGAAGCCCCGACAGTAACGGACTGGCATTACAAGCGACAAGAATTTGCCGAAATGGCGCAGTTGACAAACACCCTGAGAGGCAATTCTAAACAAAAATTTACGGAAAAGTGGGATAGATATACGTTCAAAAATACAGTAAAGGTTTGCTATCTATGCTAGCATTTGGTTGACGTTGGAGTGAGACTGAGTTGAGAAATAAGACTAAGGGTATAATAGGAATGTCTTAGATAATATGTAAAGAAATATATGAGTACATTCATTTGTAAAAAAAGGAATATACAACGGGGAAAGACAGGAAGTCTAGTGTGTTGATATGTATATTATTTGGGGGGGGATTCCGCCACCCTCTTTGTTCCTTCTTTTTTTGTTTCATTTTCTTTCTAGGTATATAAAATTTTTGTATAATTTTTGTATACATGTTGGAAATTATATTATAGTAAGTCCTGTAATGTAATATGACAACGTTTACCGATGTAATATAAGAATGTTAACAAATAAATAAAATGCAATTTTTATTTTTATTTTAAAAAGGGAGCCAGTACAGGTGACCTATTCCCTGTAGCTATTATTAAGCAGGGCATCGCCACAGGCTGTTTGCATCTTTGCCAAGAACCTAATGCATTCCCCCAAACCCACAAAAGCACATCAGCAGACACCACAGCAGTCTGGTCCAGTATGGACCGAAATCCACTCCTGCCATCTCATCTGAGCTTTCGTCCCCGCTGCCTCCAGCCAGGTGTCTCGGGCTGGCAATCGGCGGCAGCTACGTCTGCGATCACAGAAACACAGATCTGGAAAGTTGGAGGGGGCGCCAAGGGTCATCTAGTCCAGCCTGCCTGCCTGTGCACTGTCTCACCAGGGTGGTACATGCTCTGGTTATCTCCCACTTGGACCGCTGCAGTGTGGTCTACATGGGGCTACCTTTTTAAAAAATATATATCTTTATTAATTTAAAATAAATACATTTATGAAAAATACAGTGGTACCTCGGGTTACATACGCTTCCGGTTACATACGCTTTAGGTTACATATGCTTCAGGTTACACACTCTGCTAACCCAGAAATAGTGCTTCAGGTTAAGAACTTTGCTTCAGGATGAGAACAGAAATCGTGCTCCGGCGGCGCGGCGCCAGCAGCAGGAGGCCCCATTAGCTAAAGTGGTGCTTCAGGTTAAGAACAGTTTCAGGTTAAGAACGGACCTCCGGAACGAATTAAGTACTTAACCCAAGGTACCACTGTACATACAAGTAAACAAACATACAATCAAAGAAACAAATAACAGAAAAATGAAACAAACCACCACACTATAAGATATAAGAAGATTAATAGAATTATCATCATATATACTCCTGGTATTGAACACAATTATAAAATTTATAGAAAAGAAATTTAAAACTGACTTCCAATTAATCTCACTGTACTTTGTCAGTCTATTACTTTCATAGAATCATATCATATCATAGAATCATAGAGTTGGAAGAGACCACAAGGGCCATCGAGTCCAACCCCCTGCCAAGCAGGAAACACCATCAGAGCACTCCTGACATATGGTTGTCAAGCCTCTGCTTAAAGACCTCCAAAGAAGGAGACTCCACCACACTCCTGGGCAGCAAATTCCACTGTCAAACAGCTCTTACTGTCAGGAAGTTCTTCCTAATGTTTAGGTGGAATCTTTTTTCTTGTAGTTTGGAACCATTGCTCCGTGTCCGCTTCTCTGGAGCAGCAGAAAACAACCTTTCTCCCTCCTCTATGTGACATCCTTTTATATATTTGAACATGGCTATCATATCACCCCTTAACCTCCTCTTCTCCAGGCTAAACATGCCCAGCTCCCTTAGCCGTTCCTCATAAGGCATCGTTTCCAGTTTATACCACACAGTTTATACCACTTTCCAGTTTATACCACTTTATACCACACAGTTACATATTTCTTATATAATTTCTTTTTACCTCCCTACAAACTTATATTTATACAATACAGGGATCAGTCTAATTCTGCCAAGATGTTTCCTTTTATTCCATAGTTTCCTAAATATTCTTTAAAGATTCTCCAATCCTTATAGACTTTTTGTTTTGGTTGGCCTCTTACTCTTCCTGTCGCTTTCGTGGGGCTACCTTTGAAGGTGCTGTGGAAACCGCAACTAATCCAGAATGCGGCAGCTAGACTGGTGACTGGGAGTGACCGTCAGGACCAGATAACTTCAGTCCTGAAAGATCAACATTGGCTCCCAGTATGTTTCCAAGCACAATTCAAAGTGTTGGTGCTGACCTTCAAAGCCCAATACAGCCTCAGTCCAGTATACCTGAAGGAGCATCTTCACTCCCATCATCCAGCCCAGACACTGAGGTCCAGCACTGAGGGCCTTCTGGCGGTTCCCTCCCTGCAAGAAGTGAGATTACGGGGAACCAGGCTGAGGACCCTCTCGGTGGTGGCGCCTGCCCTGTGGAACGCCCTCCCATCAAATGTCAAAGAGATAAACTATCTGACTTTCCATAGATATCTGAAGTCAGCCCTTTATCAGGAAACTTTTTTTAAAAAAATATTTTTTATTGATCAATTTCCACATAAAAAATTATCAAACCATATAATCACATACATTATTTCCCCCCCCTTCCCCCCCACCAAGGACTACCCTCAGCTCCTCTCCCTGATTTCTCCTCACATATTTCCTCTGCATATTACAAAATTGTACATATCCTTACATATCTCTCCATTGTGTTGTCAACCAATAAATTTGTGTATGTTTATTCGAAACCTGCCAAGGAGTCCAATTCATTTTCTTGTCTTTTTAGATAATTTGTAAAAAGTTCCCGTTCCTCCTTGAAGTCACAGTTGTCCTTGTCCCGCAATTTGTAAGGAAGCTTTTAATGTGTCATATTCTGTTGGAAGCCAGAATATTCCCACAGTGGCTGGGGAACCCAGTCAGATGGGTGCCATATAAATAATAAATTATTATTAGTGTTGCTGTTGTTGTTAACCTCCTGCAATGCAAGCATCTCAAGCGTACATGACAGATGTCCATCCAACCTCTGCTTAAAAACCTCCAAGGTCCACCATCTCTTAAGGGGGACTGTTCCACTGTCAAACAGCTCTTATACTGTCCTAGAGACAGTGTCTTCTAAAAGCCTAGAATTTAGAGTTTCTTCGCGTTTTTCAACTCCCTTCCCTTAGGGTTTGTTATATTCTGCCACCAGGTCTCAGACGCAGAGAAACTAGACACCCTAAGCAGTGGAGTTGATAACCAAACTAGTCCTCAAAGCTGCCAAAATTACCCAGCCATTTTTGCCCCTGCCCAGGCCTAGCAGTAAGACAAATGTTGGCATTCTGCCTGGCAGGTAACTGTTCAAAGCGGAACAGCTATGCCCGGCAGGGGAGCCGAAAGCCCACCGACTCATAGTTAAAATAGCTCTCCGCCTCCTGCCGCCATTTGGTTTCTTCTCATAAAATGCCATAGAAAAGAAACCCAAACTGAATCCCTTCGATATATGAAAGGTATGGAGTAAGGAGCTCACACTGGGCACATTGATAGAAATATGTGCAAAACCGCTGACATTTCTTTGCACTGTTTATTTACGGAAATAGACATTTCTTAACCCAAAATTAACCCAGCATCTTAAAAAGCAGAGACATCACCTTGCTGACAAAGGTCCATATAGTTAAAGCTATGGTTTTCCCAGTAGTGATGTATGGAAGTGAGAGCTGGACCATAAAGAAGGCCGATCGCCGAAGAATGGATGCTTTTGAATTCTGGTGCTGGAGGAGACTCTTGAGAGTCCCATGGACTGCAAGAAGATCAAACCTCTCCATTCTGAAGGAAATCAGCCCTGAGTGCTCACTGGAAGGACAGATCCTGAAGCTGAGGCTCCAAGACTTTGACCACCTCATGAGAAGAGAAGACTCCCTAGAATGTTGGGAAAGATGGAGGGCACAAGGAGAAGGGGACGACAGAGGACGAGATGGTGGGACAGTGTTCTCGAAGCTACCAGCATGAGTTTGACCAAAGTGCGGGAGGCAGTGGAAGACAGGAGTGCCTGGCGTGCTCTGGTCCATGGGGTCACGAAGAGTCAGACACGACTAAACGACTAAACAACAACAACAACAAGGGTGGCAGAGGGATGCGGGTGGCGCTGTGGGTTAAACCACAGAGCCTAGGACTTGCCGATCAGAAGGTTGGTGGTTCGAATCCCCGTGACGGCGTGAGCTCCCATTGCTCGGTCCCTGCTCCTGCCAACCTAGCAGTTCGAAAGCATGTCACAGTGCAAGTAGATAAATAGGTACCACTCTGGCAGGAAGGTAAACGGCATTTCCGTGCGCTGCTCTGGTTCGCCAAAAGTGGCTTAGTCATGCTGGCCACATGACCCGGAAGCTGTACGCCGGCTCCCTCGGCCAATAAAGCGAGATGAGCTCCACAACCCCAGAGTCGGCCACGACTGAACCTAATGGTCAGGGGTCCCTTTACCTTTACCTTTAAGGGTGGCAGAGATAGAAGCACACAGACCTGACTCATGGGGTGCCCCACCCTCCAGAATTTCCCCCCTGCACAAGTCTCACTGAGCCCATTCACCCTGATGGTGCTTGCGCCAGAGTAATGCGACACACTCAAACACCAGTGATTTGCATGCTACATGTTAATTTGGGGAGATGGAGGTGCCAAATGGAATTTCCGCATGAAAAGCACAATCTGGGTGTGTTTGTGTGTGTGTGTTATGTGAGTGTGCACACATGCACACACACCTTTGCACATGCCTGGATCGCCAGACCGAAGGACTTCTCTCCCTTTGGGTCCTTCTGTTCTGGCATCTTTTTGAAAAACAAAAAGTGACTGGGAGGTGGAGTGGAGAGCGAGAGAACGAGAGCGAGAGAGAGAGAGACCTGTTTTCATCAAGAGAGGGCTTTGATTTAGTACCGCAGGGGACCTTTGCAATCTGGACACAGCAGCGGGTCCAAATCGCTTATCACAAGGTTTCTCGCCAGCCCCGGCATTAACATCTTCCTCAGCGTGGGACTGGGAAGCAGAAGTAGGTCAGGCCTGTATCTTGGGTAAGTTCTGCGCAGGAAAGCAACACAACCCCTCCGCCAGGGCCAGATAAAAATAGGTGCTCCCATCTGAAAGTGAGGGGGCTGCTTATTATAGCCGGGTAGGAAGTTTAGCTGGTTTTGTGTGTGTGTGTTTTTTGCCATCTCAGGTTGCTGATCTTTACCACGCCGCTCAACGCATTAGGTAATGCCCATTTTTCCCTGTGGGTTGAGCATAAAAAGGTGGGTGTCACTGAAAAAAAGAATAGGGGGAAAAGACAACGCTTTGGGATGCTAGCAATTGAATTCAGGACGTTCTGAATTTATTGTTTATACCCCGCCCATCTGGCTGGGTTTCTCCAGCCACTCTGGGCGGTTTCTAATAAAACACTAAAATACAATAACCTATTAAATATTAAAAGCTTCCCTAAACAGGGCTGCCTTAAGATGTCTTCTAAAAGTTTGGTAGTTATTTTTCTCTTTGACATCTGGTGGGAGGGCGTTCCACAGGGCGGGCGCCACTACCGAGAAGGCCCTCTGCCTGGTTCCCTGTAGCTTTGCTTCTCGCAATGAGGGAACCACCAGAAGGCCCTTGGCACTGGACCTCAGTGTTCGGGCAGAACAATGGGGGTGGAGACGCTCCTTCAGGTATACAGGACTGAGGCCGTTTAGGGCTTTCAAGGTCAGCACCAACACTTTGAATTGTGCTCAGAAACGTACTGGGAGCCAATGCAGGTCTCTCAGGACTGGTGTTATGTGGTCCCGGCAGCCACTCCCAGTCACCAGTCTAGCTTGGAAGATAACCAGAGCATGCACCACTCTGAAAAAAAATATATTCTGAATCCCAGAAGCCAGAACAGCAAGAGGGATCACTGTGCAGCGAAAGCAGTGATCCCTCTTGCTATTCTGGCTTCTGGGATAGCTGCGCAGCCTGCATTCGCTCCATAAGACGCACACACATTTCCCCTTATTTTTAAGGAGGGAAAAAGTGAGTCTTATAGAGCAAAAAATACGGTATGTAAAAAATCCGGTAGTCAGGAGTGGTGGGAGCCTGTTTGAACTTCACAGAATATAGACAGAATACGAAAGGGTCATACAGATTTCCCAAGCCCATTAGCACAACCCTAAGTAGTAATAATAATAATAATAATAATAATAATAATAATAATAATAATAATCAAAGATTAAAAATACAATGGGAACATACAGAGAGGCAGGTCAATGCATTTGCTGCAAACTGAGCAAAATAACCTCAACTTGTAACCTCAACCTGTTTTTTGTGCATGCTGTCCGGGGCTGTTGGAAGTGGTCGCCCAAAACATCTTGAGGGCACCAGGCTGGGGAAGTCTGCTCTCTGGCCTTCTGCCTTGGGCATATTTAATGCTGCTATTGAATAAATGATGGAGGGTAACAGAAGCCATACTTAGGTCTATGCTAAGCAATTCATTTTTCTATTATTTCTGGCATGCTACCAGCCGCTGAGAGAAGTGCTTGATCCTGGTTTTCAAATTGCTTTTCCTCTCTGACCGCACTGCATCTTGGGAAACTATTTTATGAGCCGGGGGGAGGAGAGAAGACCAGGTTTTTGGGGGGGGTGGCAAATGCGGCCCTCGGTGGCTGCCTTGCTGGCCCCCGGGGGCTCTTCTGAAGCCACGCCCCCTCTTTCGGCCACACCCCTTCACCTGCCCTGCTCCACACCCACTCTGTGGAACTGTGACGATACCTCTTGCCGGCCCACATTAATAATAATAATAATAATAATAATAATAATAATAATAATAATAATGAAGAAATGATTTTAGAATGTTGTACTATTTTATTGTTGCTAGCCGCCCTGAGCCGGCTTCGGCTAGGGAGGGTGGGATATAAATAAAATTTAATAATAATAATAATAATTTTTATTTACATCCCGCCCTCCCCAGAGTGGCTAACAACAGTAAATGTGTTGCTTTGCTTTACTCACTCTCGTTTCTGGGCCACCTCACCACCAATCGATCCTGGCATGTTCCCCACAAGGGAATACCTGCTTGGGCTGCAAAAAGCTGTTTTCGTCCCACCCCCTGCTCTTTTGAGTCCCATACCCTGCTTAAAAACCTCCAAGGAGTCAGAGTCCACCATCACTTAAGGGGGACCGTTCCACTGTCAAACAGCTCTTATACAGTGTCTTCTAAAAGCCTAGAATTCAGAGCTTCTTTGCTTCTTTTTCAACTCCCTTCCCTTAGGGTTTGTTATATGGTGCAAGCAGGTCTCAGATGCAGAGAAACTAAGCACCCTGAGCATTTGAGTGTACAACCAAATGCAAGTTTCTAGTCCCTATTTTTAACAGACATCCGAAGGCAGTCCTGTCTAGGGAAGTTTTTAATATTTGATACTGTATTGTTTTTAACACTCGATTGGGAGCCGCCCAGAGTGGCTGGGGAAACTCAGCCAGATGGGCGGGGTATAAATAATAAATTATTATTATTATTATTATTATTATTATTATTATTATTATTATTATGCAGCGTCTGCTGCCCGGGCCCAGGGATTTGGAAATCAGAGGCATTCTGTTCAGGAGGCAACAGGCAACCCTACAAAACGAGAAGTGGGCAGTGGGGTCTACTTTTGAGACACCTCTGCCTCCTGTCCAGCTGCCGTGGCGAGCTTTCCACCACCCTTTCTCTAAGCCGAAGGATCTTCTGTCTAAATCCACTTAAAAGAATTCCCTCTCGGGTAGATTAAACCAGTTAAGTCATTAGAAGTCGGCGGAACCCAAGCTGATCAGCAGAGAGAAGC
>NC_138511.1:86102133-86124633 GCF_964252035.2 Podarcis erhardii | reverse complement strand
ATAATTGCCTGAGGGCAGGGATGGGGACGCGGGTGGCGCTGTGGGTTAAACCACAGAGCCTAGGACTTGCCGATCAGAAGGTCGGCGGTTCGAATCCCCACGACAGGGTGAGCTCCCGTTGCTCGGTCCCTGCTACTGCCAACCTGGCAGTTCGAAAGCACATCAAAGTGCAAGTAGATAAATAGGTACCACTCTGGCAGGAAGGTAAATGGCGTTTCCGTGCGCCGCTCTGGTTCGCCAGAAGTGGCTTAGTCATGCTGGCCACATGACCCGGAAAGCTGTACGCCGGCTCCCTTGGTCAGTAAAGCGAGATGAGCGCCGCAACCCCAGAGTCGGTCACGACTGGACCTAATGGTCAGGGATCCCTTTACCTTTTACCTAGCGATGGTGATCCAGTGGCTCTCCAGTTGTCTCTGGACTCCAACTCCGATCAACCCTGACCACTGACTGGGGATGATGGAAGTTGTACTCCAACAAACCTCACCTCTGAGATTACTGAGACAAGTTTTTGTTCTGAGCAGTTTGGAGAAAATCTGCTATCTCTTGGTTGGTGAGGATTAATATATTACATATAAGGCTTCTACATTTGCTCTAGCAGCCCAGCAGATCATACCAAATGGAGTTCAATGTTATTTGGGGGACACCTGGGCTAAAACGCATCTTTCAACTCGATTAGGTCTGCAATTCTTGTGATAACCAAATGGCTTTTAGCAAATAAATCTGATTGACTGGTGGACGCTGATAAGGCACACCACTCTCTCACATTTCCACAAACGTGCGTAATCCTTTTTAAGAAACCATCTAAGGCTATTGGCAAGCGCCGCACTTCGCAATGGTAAATAGCATTTTAATTCTGTCAGTTTGTGGGGGAAAGTACTGAAATTCCTCCCCATCGGTTTGACTTAGAATCATAGAATCATAGAGTTGGAAGAGACCACAAGTGCCATCGACGAGTTCTAAAAATGATTTATCTCTGCACAATTTGTTATTCGCAGCTGTCTTCCACATGATCCCCTTTGCTCTCCCGCCCCGCTAAATATTAGGAGGCCCCCAATATTTTAGACTATCTGCGCAGGGAAGGAACCTCGACTGCTCATTGCTGTTGCCCTTCTCTGTACTTTTTCTAGTTCTGTGCTCTCTTTTTGAGAAATGGTGTGTGTGTGTGTGCGCGCACCCAAAGCGCCAATATCTAATACCTTACTATTTCTGCTTTTAGCACTCCTCAAACATCAAGGCCTGCATGAATCAGAATCTTAGAATACCTGACCCAGTTTTATCAGGTTTGCTTCCAGCATGTGGCAGAGACAATCAGGCAGGTCACAGGGAGAAGTCAAAACCGGATATTCTTGCCAAGTGTGAGGCTGTAGTCCTGTGTACTGCGGGCTCTTACTGAAGAGGCAGGCTCACCAAAGACTTCTGGATCAGACTTTCTCTACAGCAGGGGTGTCTAACCCTCTTCTGGCCTGAGGGCCACATTCACCCTTGGCTAATCCTCTGGGGACCACTGACAACATGGCACATGCAGAAGGCATTAAACACCTCCAGTCTCTCTCTCTCTCTCTCTCTCTCTCTCTCTCTCTCTCTCTCACACACACACACACACACACACACACACACGCAGTCATCAAATGATGACTAGAGTGATTTCATCATGATCAAGGAACTGAAGGAAGGAAGGAAGGAGAGAAGAAGGAAGGAAGGAAGAAAAGAGGGAGGGAGGGAGTCTTGGTGGGGCCAGATATGGTCCCCAGGCTGGGTATGTTAGACACACCTGTTCTACAGCTTTGGAGCAGGGTTTTCAAGACAGGCCTCAACCATTCATCTCACTGTTTCTCAAAAGATGAAAGTTCACCAGGCTTAATTCTGTTAGGCAGAGCCTTATAATACCCATTTTACAGATGGGCAAAACAGAGCCACAGACAGGGCCAGACCAGGGCCAGCGGTAAGGCGAGGGTGCATAAGTACTGACAATAAAAATAGGGTGACCATGCAGATCAGGAAAAGGAAGCTTTATCTGGAAGGGGGGGGGGAGAGATCAAGCTTAGCCCCCAGTTCCAGGGCCAAGCAGCTCCCATCTCGAACCACAGGCCATTCAAAAACGTCACTGTTGAACGCTCAACATATGTGTAGCAAAACACCCGGTGCTTAAATTGGGAGCAGCAGAAAGGCTGAATGCAAAGTCTACCATTAAAATGAAAATGGTGAAGGAGTGAGGACCAGGGGTCCACCTGGGTCCACTTTGGAGAGCCAGGCTGGAGCCATTTTATAAGCTGAAAGCCATCTTAGAAAGCAAACTAAAAGGCTAAAAGCTATCTCTCTTCTGTTTGCAAAAGCATTCTTTGCAAATGCAGCAAATGTGGTCTGAGCACTTCACACCTGCTCTAGCTGCTGACCCAATTCCAGTAAACAGACCGAGAATAGAGCGAATAACAGGAAGATGTAGCCCACCACAAATGAGCAACAGGAGAAGGTAGCTCGCCACAAGTCTAACAGATGGTCAATGCGGCTTTACTAGGAAGGGTATGTAGGTCAAGAGGTTTATAAGCTTACAGCACCACCTTGCGGATAATGCAGCCTGGAACCGAAGGGCCACCATCAATTCTTTAATTGGTTGAGCAGGAATGTGTAAGGGGTGGGTCAAGGGCTGAACTGTGCTTTTGCCAAAAGGTATAAAAGTTGTCTGCCCCTGGTGTTCGTGGGCATTCTCTCATTTTTCCTGAATGTACCCACTTTGCTTTGCTTGTCTGACAAATAAACCAAAGTCAATAAAAAATATTGCTGCCTGGATTTTTCCATTCTGGTCTAGATTCTGAATTTACAGAATCTGAAGTCTCTAACATTTCTGGTGCCACAGGTGACTCGGATCAAGGACCTTAAGTCCTCAAAAAGACCAGAAGGCAGCTCCCTTGTCCTTTTCTAGGCAGGACGCAGGGGAAGGGCCAATAGGCCGCTTACTCCTGGCGCCACCGAGGTTTTTCTTCGGAGGAGGGCGAAGCCAATTTGACCCTTCTGCTGGATCCTGTGAGAGGAGACAACGGATTGAAGGACCGAGGTTGGGAGAACAGGGCAGAGACCAGCCGGCTGGGGTGAGTACATGGGCAAAGGGCCCTGAGGACATAGGAAACCTCCTTGGATAAGGAGAAGGGACAGACTGATCACCTGTCCAGCGTGCTTGGTGGCAGTAAGGGTAGAGTTGGCCCCTGAAAACCACCCACGCTTAAGGATTTAAAGGTATAAGGAAGGCAGAAAGGAAAAAGGGGGGGAACCGGGAGGCTAGTGTGTGGTACAGCGTCCAGTGAAAGAGGCACTTGGTGCATGTGTGTGTGTAACCCCAGGGTATTCCCCTGGGGTAGAACCAATAAGTACTTCGTTTCCCAGCAGCGAGAGCTCGACTGGGCAAGGAAAATTGGGAACTGCATGTGTGTGTGTTTGGTGTTTGGGGACGCTGCACAAGGACCATATTAAATATGGGAGGGGGTGGCTCGAAAGGTCCAATAACTCCCCTACAGTGCATGCTGAACAATTTCAAGAAAGGATTCAGCGGAGACTATGGCATTGTGATGACGCCAGAACGCTTGCGCACTCTGTGTGAACTGGGAAGAAACATAGAGGCTCTAGCTGGGACAGGGCAACAAGGAGTATCTCTTTGAGGCTGAGTATCTACTTAGGGAAGAGTTTCAGACTCAGATGTAGCTCTGGGAGCGATGGAGGGGATCGCTCCAGAGATCCCTTAGGCTATCCAAGTTAGTATATAGAACTAGAGTGCATACAAAGCTTTCAGATCTCTGGACCTCAATGAAGGCAAGAGTTCAGCCAGGCAGAGCTGGAGAATTCTCTGCTGAGCTGTGGCTTTGGTAGTAAGGCAAGCCCCCTAGTTTCTCTGATGATTAGTGAGAGGTGGTCTATGGCTAGGAAATACGAAATGCTTTCAGACCTATAGCAGTTACAGTTGAGACAGGGAGGACAATTTAATTGGTGTTCTTAATCAGGCACCAGCTGAATGGCTCAGAGCTCAGGTGTGTCTCAGAGAATACTGTAACAGACCCCTGGTTTGAGGCTTAGGCAGAGGAGCCTCAAGAGAAGACCTGCATCTTTGTGGCCACCACAGTTGACAAGTTAGTTGCCACAGAAAAGGGATGAGGGAACAGATGAAGAAATAATCCGGACACCTGAAGCTGACCACAGGGTGTGAGCAGCCAAGGTCAGGTGTCTGCTGGCAGAGCTACTAGAAGTTTAAAAAAACAAAACAAAACAAAACAAAAATTGCATAAAAAAAAAAACCTGCATAAAAAAGAGGAAGAACTTTCTCCATTTAACTTGGATGAGTTTGTGAACATGGATGAAGTTCTAGAGGTTTACGTGATAATAGAGAACCCCCCCACCCCCCTGGCTGAAGAAATATAAGACTGCTCAATGAAATTAAAGGAGCACAGGCAGGAAAACGCCTCAAGAAGCCCATTTACCAGGGATCCGAGGCAAAAGTGCCGTGGTGGCCCCCTTGGGAGGACAGGGACAGCCCCATATCCTCAAAGCTCCACCGCTGCCCCGATATGCGGCCCCAGGAGCCGAAGCAGGAAAGGGGGGGGCTGCCAGCCAGCCCAGAAGTACACAAGGCAGAGCCCAGTGACCAGGTCCTGGATGAATTATACCCCAGTCTTACAGAATTGAGGAAAAAGATGAGCAAATACAGAAGTTCGACCACTATGTATCGAGATGCTGCAGACGCTTATCACAGGGTTCGAGAAAAAGCCTTTTGAAAGTACCTAAAACAGTGCAGATCCAATCAGCCCACGTCCAGTGTAGAGGCAGGGACAGCAGTCCTGACCCCCCTTCGCGTGGTTTTTGACAATCCACCACCTCCACCCCCTGCACCTCCGATAGGGCAAGACGGTGCTCACAATGTCTCTGCCCCACCTGCCCCGCCACCGCAGCCTAGGACATTCACCCTTCAATATGTCCCCCTCACCACCACTGATTTGATGAATTGGAAGACCCACACCCCTGCGTTTGCTGAGAAGCCCCAGGCAATTGTGGACTTGCTATCCTCTATATTTGCAGCACATGAGCCTACCTGGACAGACTGTCAGCAATTGCTGAACACTCTCTTTACTTCAGAGGAAAGGAGGAGAATACACAGGCTTTAGAACACCTAAAAGAACAGCAGGTTCAGGAGGCAGAGTGGCCTCAACGATATCCCTTAACCAACCCACAGTGGGACCCAAATAATGTGGACAATCGCAATGCTCTAAGTACCTATCATAGGACAATGTGCAAAGGACATTAGAACCAAAATCCAAAAACAGCCTGAGTTCCAGGGCATGTGCAGATCTCAGATCATGGCCATCGCCCAGAAGGTGTTTGAACAAAGAGGAGAGACTGAGAAGAGGGAAAAAAAGCAGTGGAGGAAAGAAAAGGCAGCAGTGTTAGGCACGGCAATGGCTCACAGCACAGGGATCCGAGGGGTCCGCCGTAGCCATTCAGAGACCCGCAGCCAAGGGGGAGGAAGATGCCTGCTCAGCAACAGCAAGGCCATAAGAATTACCCCTGTAAAAGGCTGCATGGAGCCAATTGGGAAGTCTGGTCAAAATGCATGTATTACTGACTGGCAGAAAAGCAGCTATGGGAAAGTACACAGGCTGAAACAGGCTTTGCCCAGCCCATTAAGAAGTTTACAGGCGCAGTGGAGGCTTGTGAAGCAGACGTGGTTGATGCTCTTGAGCAGCCCTGGGTTGTGTGGCAAGCAGTGAAGACGGCATGTCAGGCTGCAGTAGAAGCCAGACCAGAGGGACCTGGAAGCCCAGAAGGGTCTGTGGGACGCCCAGAAAGCCCAGAGGGACCTAGAGGATGCCCAGAAAGAGTACCAAGCCCAGAGGGGGCTGAGGCTGCTTTGGGAAGTTGTTTCTATGGTTCAATGCATCTGTGTGATGGACTGTGTGTTGGAGAAAGGCTGAAAAGGCAGTGGCAAGCTGTTCCTCAGACAATAGAGCACCCAAAAGTGATTCCAAGAGTTCTGAGGAGGCCAAAGTCTCCAAGAGTTATTTGTCCTTTGAGGTGAAGTCCAACAGCGAAAGGCATTGCCATGCAATTGGCAGCTGGATGCAAGGCTAACATCTATACTGATTCTAAATATGCCTTCTTAACCCTGCATGCGCATGGCGCCCTATGGAAAGAGCCGGGAAAGCTCTGAAATACGGTCCAGAAGTTGAGACGTTACTAGAAGCTGTATGGGCCCCCAAAGAGATTGATGTGATGCACTGCAAAGGCCATGGCAAAGGTCGGAACATGGTCACTAGAGGCGACCGGAAAGCAGATAATGCAGCTTGTGAGGCAGCTCTGAAACCTCCACCAGTGGTCACCACCGCCCTCAACCCAGCTACCCTGTTGCCGGTAGGAGAAGGTGAGGAGCAGACGCACGATTGCATTGAGATTATGGACACAATACTGGACCAAGAGAAGTGGCCAGAGGAAATCGATTGGCAGACAGAGTGGCCAAGGAAGCAGCCCGGTAACCAGCCCCAGCCTCAGTTATTGGAGCAGTGGTCCCAGAAGCGATCTTAAGCACTGCTAACAAACCAGATACTATGAGTCCACCCACATGAGGCCAGATGCCACAACCAAGCAGCTGGAGAAGTATGTCTATATAGCCAACCTTTATCAACTGGCAGCCCAGATTTCCAGGAAATGCCTGCTATGCCAAAAGAATAATCCCAGAACTCACTCCAGATGATGTGGAACAGCGTTACACCCTTGATGAACGGCAGTGGGCCAGCCAAGAAGGAGCAACGCTCCAGGAAGGACCAGACAGCTGTGTTTTTGGTGCCCCAGCATCTGGCCAGTGTGATTGTGAAGAATTACCACGAATCCACCCATTTGGGAAGCCCAGCTGCTAAAGCACATAACTAACTGCTGCTATATCCCAAAACTGTGTCCTGTGCACCAACCAAGAGACTGAGATCACCCTTTGAGCTTTTGTATGGCAGGCCACCTCCTTTCGTCCGAGACATCCCCGCCAGTTTGGGGCAGATGAAAAGATCACATCACCCAAGGACAAGTGCAATCCCTGTGTTTGTCTGTGTGTGTTTACTTCCTTTCCAGGTATTCCCTCAAGCGTACACCGTGCAGTCCCGCGGCAGTCTCGCTGAGCCGGTTCACCAGTTCCTCTGGGTGACAGCGTCTGGCGACCCCCTCATCCCCAACTGCAGTGAAAGTAGCCGAGGTGATCCCCTGGGTACATCACACGCGTCTGAAATCCTGCTGACCCTCTGAAGCTGATCATCACCTTGTGTTTGACGCTACCGGGAATGCGTTGAGCCACGGGCAACGAGATCCTGCGACTACTCATCACAAGGACAGTCACAAAGACTTTATCTTTTCTCTCTTATTTTCTGTATTGATTTGCTCTATGTCTTATTGCCCTGACCCTACCGAGCCATACCAACCCTATTGGCCTGCTGACCTCTGCTATGACTGATTCGTCTTGCCGGTGGTAAGGGACGGCATACGCGTTGGCTCTTGGGAACGAGGGTTCAATAGGGCGGCCGCAGTACAGCATCCCACTCTCCCACTGTGGCTCTTTATTCACTGCATTGCCCAGCGCACTTGGATGTGGCTCCTCCGGAGAGCTGCAGGATCGATCGAAATCTATCGAGTTCTAGACTGCTCTTGTGGTTGTGGGAGAATAGCCCGCTGGTTACATGGTAAAGCGATATATCAACCCCATTTGACAAACCAGGCCAAAATCTTACTCCAGGTGTTGCATGGGAGGGTGTCTGAATCAGGTGCACATTAAAATTGCTGAACAGGTGCCTGTAAATTCTGCAGTCCCACCTCTGATTATTGTGGTGGCTCGAGTCTCCCAAAATCCCAGAATACTGCCTGAACTACTGGGCCTGGTAACTCCACACCTAATACCCTTGAATGTGGCAGGGTATTCTTGTGGCTGCATAAGAGTTGCCACCCAGTAGACAGACAGGGCACCTAGTTCCAGAAGAATTGGATGGGAGGGGTGCCCGAGGGCAGCGTCCCCAGCGTAGAAACTTGCTCTCCAGCAAATTTAGAGGCACCACTAGGACTTTTGGTATTGGGACCAGAACCCCTTGATATAGTCACTCCGTGTGTGTCAGGCCGTTGCAGGGGTGGATATATTCTTGTGGGTGCAACATCATTTACGTGGAAGAAGAAGCCCCTTTTGGATATAGTACTCTCCCAGGAGACCACAGGGGTCTCCACCCACCGGGAATGGTTGGGAAGTTGATCCAAGTGGTGGGAGCTTCCGAAATAAGGTGGAAGATGACCCCAGAGGCCCAAGTGTTTATAGAATACGAATATCAGTGGGCCCTTCAGCAGTAAAAGAATATTAGGAATGACCCCGAGTATTGGTGGGAGGAATTATGGAAATATTGAGGTTGGTGGGTAGGAGTGGTATGTACTGCCCTCTTTCTTTGGATGTTCATGTATTTTTGCTGGCATTGGCCAAAGCGGGAAAGAGTCCCCTGGCCTCCCATGCCAACTTTTCCCATCTGGCTCTCTATGATGTGGTACCTATTGATCCATCAAAACGAAAATGATGAACCGGAATTGGTCAGCATTTTCGTGATGGAAAGGGGGGAATGAAGGAGTGAGGACCAGGGGTCCACCTGGGTCCACTTTGGAGAGCCAGGCTGGAGCCATTTTATAAGCTGAAAGCCATCTTAGAAAGCAAACTAAAAGGCTAAAAGCTATCTCTCTTCTGTTTGCAAAAGCATTCTTTGCAAATGCAGCAAATGTGGTCTGAGCACTTCACACCTGCTCTAGCTGCTGACCCAATTCCAGTAAACAGACCGAGAATAGAGCGAATAACAGGAAGATGTAGCCCACCACAAATGAGCAACAGGAGAAGGTAGCTCGCCACAAGTCTAACAGATGGTCAATGCGGCTTTACTAGGAAGGGTATGTAGGTCAAGAGGTTTATAAGCTTACAGCACCACCTTGCGGATAATGCAGCCTGGAACCGAAGGGCCACCATCAATTCTTTAATTGGTTGAGCAGGAATGTGTAAGGGGTGGGTCAAGGGCTGAACTGTGCTTTTGCCAAAAGGTATAAAAGTTGTCTGCCCCTGGTGTTCGTGGGCATTCTCTCATTTTTCCTGAATGTACCCACTTTGCTTTGCTTGTCTGACAAATAAACCAAAGTCAATAAAAAATATTGCTGCCTGGATTTTTCCATTCTGGTCTAGATTCTGAATTTACAGAATCTGAAGTCTCTAACAATGGGGGGGGGGGGGAGAGAAACCAGCACACCAACAGCAAATTAAATCCAACCCACCATGTGCCTAAATCACAGTTCTGAACCCAAGACTCCAAGGTCAACATTTCACACGTGGTGAGGGCCAGTGAAATATACTTGGAGTCGAGAATGGATTTCATGCTCTTTATTCAGCTCATAGTACTGAGGAGTGAAAGTTCCCCCGAAATATCTGCTTTATATATACATTATTTACACAATGGGCCCCACGTGATTGGCTAATTCCGGGATTCTCCTGTAGGCCAATCAGGTTGCAGATTCACTTCCACCTGGAGCTGGATTGGGTGGCTCCTGTGGACCAATCAGACTGCTGCTTTCTGAATCCTATTGTTCTAGGACCAATCAGACTGCTGCATTCTGAATCCTGTTGTTCTAGGACCAACATTTTGCTACATTTTGGATCCTATTTAACTCAGTACATAACAGCCAGACTCCTCAGCTGCAAGATCAGCCTGTCTGGCACAAGATCCACCTGCCTTGTATGGCTCCGCCTTTTACGCTGTGTCACGAAGGAAGGGGGGAGCAGCTTATTCCGTCCCCAGGTAGGGCTGGGATAAGATTCCCAACTTGAAACCCTGGACATCTGCTGCTGGTCCATGTAGACACTGCTAGGCTAAATAATAATAATAATAATAATAATAATAATAATAATAATAATAATTTATTATTTATGCCCCGCCCATCTGGCTGAGTTTCCCCAGCCACTCTGGGCGGCTCCCAATCAAGTGTTAAAACAGTACAGCGTTACATATTAAAAACTTCCCTGAACAGAGCTGCCTTAAGATGTCTTCTCAATGTCAGATAGTTGTTTATCTCCTTGACATCTGATGGGAGGGCATTCCACAGCGAGGGCGCCACTACCGAGAAGGCCCTCTGTCTGGTTCCCTGTAGCCTCACTTCTCGCAATGAGGGAACCGTCAGAAGGCCCTCGGCGCTGGACCTCAGTGTCCGGGCCGAACGATGGGGGTGGAGAGGCTCCTTCAGGTATACAGGACCGAGGCCGTTTAGGGCTTTAAAGGTCAGCACCAACACTTTGAATTGTGCTCGGAAACATACTGGGAGCCAATGCAGATATCTCAGAACCAGTGTTATGTGGTCCTGGCGGCCACTCCCAGTCACCAGTCTAGCTGCCGCATTCTGGATTAATTGCAGTTTCCGGGTCACCTTTAAAAGTAGCCCCACATAGAGCGCGTTGCAGTGGGAGATAACCAGAGCATGCACCACTCTGGTGAGACAGTCTGTGGGCAGGTAGGGTCTCAGCCTGCGTACCAGATGGAGCTGGTAGACAGCTGCCCTGGACACAGAATTGACCTGTGCCTCCATGGACAGCTGTGAGTCCAAAATGACTCCCAGGCTGTGCACCTGGTCCTTCAGGGGCACAGTTACCCCATTCAGGACCAGGGAATCCCCCACACCTGCCCGCCTCCTGTCCCCCCAAAACAGTACTTCTGTCTTGTCAGGATTCAACCTCAATCTGTTAGCCGCCATCCATCCTTCAACTGCCTCCAGGCACTCACACAGGACCTTCACCGCCTTCACTGGTTCTGATTTAAAGGAGAGGTAGAGCTGGGTGTCATCTGCATACTGATGAACACCCAGTCCAGTGATGAACCAATGGCCTGACCCAGTGGCGTAGCGTGGGGGGTGCAGGGGGGGCCGGCCGCACCGGGCGCAACACCTGGGGGGGGCGCGCTCACCACCTCCAGAGTCGCCGAAGAGCCTTGGGCGCAGGCTGTAGCAGAGCCCCATGTCTCGCGGAACCGACGAGCTGTGCGCGCGTCCGGGCTGAAGGCGTCCGGCAGGCAGCGGCTCTCAGCGCTCGCCGCGGAGGGCACGCCAGGCAGCCCCTCCTCACAGCCCCGCCGCCGCTGCTGCAGCTGCTGGGCCATGTTGCATTTTTCTCGCCTCTCTGCCCTCCTCCTCCTCCGGGCAAGCGGCGTCGTTTGGGCGGCAGCGCCAGCGGCAACTCACCTCAGATCACCTGACACGGACCCCCCGCCGCCGCCGTGGCTACCTTATCGTAAATACCCCAGCCCAGGCAGCAGCAAGAAGAAGCTGGCAGCGGCGGCAGGTTAGGGGTTAGGGGCGCAAATTACTTGCCTTGCCCCGGGTGCTGACAACCCACGCTACGCTGCTGGCCTGACCCAATAGCTTCAGTGTACTTCCTATGTATTTACAGTGTGGAATGTAGAGAGTCTCTAAATACCAGTCGCCAGAAAGAGCAGGAGGGGAGAGTGCTGTTATCCTCAGGCCCTGCATGCAAGCTTTCCCGGGGCATCTGGTTGTCTGGTTGTGATCAGCCGCTGATGCTCAGAAATTGAGGCAGGCGATTTAGCTCAGTGGCAGAGCTTTTCCTCTGCTTGTCGAGGGTCCCATATCCAGTTCCTGACATCACCGCATAAAGGCCCAAGGAGCGCAACTGCAGAAAACCTCAGACAGTGGAGAGACCCGCTGTCAGTCGGGCGAGAGGCAAGATGTAAGGTCTAAACTGGCTCTTGAGGGTGAGATGGGAACTTCATGTCCAGTCTGTGCCAGTTTTGCAAGTGTTTATTCCTAAGTATTGATGTCTGGAAGTGAGAGCTGGACCACAAAGAAGGCTGATCGCCGAAGAATGGATGCTTTTGAATTCTGGTGCTGGAGGAGATTCTTGAGAGTCCCATGGACTGCAAGAAGATCCAACCTCTCCATTCTGAAGGAAATCAGCCCTGAGTGCTCACTGGAAGGACAGATTCTGAAGCTGAGGCTCCAAGACTTTGGCCACCTCATGTGAAGAGAAGACTCCCTGGAAAAGACCCTGATGTTGGGAAAGATGGAGGGCACAAGGAGAAGGGGACGACGGAGGACGAGATGGTGGGACAGTGTTCTCGAAGCTACCAACATGAGTTTGACCAAAAAGCGGGAGGCAGTGGAAGACAGGAGTGCCTGGTGTGCTCTAGTCCAGTGTTTCCCAACCTTGTGCCTCCAGCTGTTTTTGGACTACAGTTCCCATCATCCCTTGCCACTGGTCTTGCTAGTCAGGGATGATGGGAGTTGTAGTTCAAAAACAGCTGGAGGCACAAGGTTGGGAAACACTGCTCTAGTCCATGGGGTCATGAAGAGTCGGACACGACTAAACGACTAAACAACAACAACATTCCTAAGTTTGTCCTGCCCTGTTTCTACACCATACTGCGACTGTTCTTCAAATGCATGAAAATTCATATTTCTGCAGCCATTTTGCTCCAAAACATGCATTTTGCTATGCATTTCCCCTCAGAATATGCATTTTGGGACCTTTTTTGAGCCTTTAAAGGTGCTGACCTTTAAAGACCTAAACGGCCTCGGCCCAGTATACCTGAAGGAGTGTCTCCACCCCCATCGTTCAGCCCGGACACTGAGGTCCAGCTCCAAAGATCTTCTAGCAGTTCCCTCCGTGCGAGAAGTGAGGTTACAGGGAACCAGGCAGAGGGCCTTCTTGGAAGTGGTGCCCGCCCTGTGGAACGCCCTCCCATCAGATATCAAGGAAATAAACAACTATCTGGCTTTTAGAAGACATCTGAAGGCAGCCCTGTTTAGGGAAGTTTCCATGTTTGATGTTTTATTGTGTTTTCAATATCCTGCTGAAAGCCACCCAGAGTGGCTGGAGAGGCCCGGCCAGATGGACGGGGTATAAAATATTATTATTATTATTATTATTATTATTATTATTATTACACATGAGCACTTGGATAGTGAGTCAGATCCCTGGTCCTTCTGGCCCATTACTGATGGTGGGAGCATCAAAGGATCAAGGCCTTTGCCTACCTGCTGCCCTTCACAGGTTCTGGAATACAACTCCCATAATCTCCAGGGTCCGATGGGATTTGTAGTCCAAGGTCACTTCCAGGTGACCTTTTCATTGAGCATTCATCCTTGTTGCTTTGCAGGGAGACTGGCGATTTACCAAGCACTCATTCCGACTCATTTATGGGGAAGTTAGATGGCACCGCACCAAACCAAATGTTACCCTGTACTTTCCAGGACATTTCTCCCTCACTTTCCTTACAGCAAAAAGTGGAGCGGAGGTGGTTTGTTGCAGAAGAGCTCCAAATCAATGCCAATAGCGCAACGTGGCTGGTTTGTGTCTGAATCCCAGCTTTAAACAGCGACAGTCTGCGAGGGCACCCAAAACACCTCAATGGCACCAAGTTGGGTTAAGGAGCCTTCCCCTGCCTTCCTGCTGAGACCCCTTTTTAAAAAAACTAGAGACGGGAGGGAGAGAAAAGATGTTTAGATAAACGGTGGGGAAATTAGTACGACGTGGGCAGCAGAGGAGCAGGTGAGCATTGACTAGGAGCTGCAGAAGTGGCCTTTCAGTAGTTCCTGGGTCAACGCACTCTCCCTCCAGTTTGCAAAAGTAGGTCAGGTTCAATCCTGCCTCTACCGCTCTCCCATCTGATCTGATGGCAGCTGAGCCTCTGGAATTGAGAGTGATGCGGCTGACACAGAGAGGGGGCGGCGAGTAGAATTGCTTAGCCCCAGATTGGTTACGTCTAAGCTAAAATGATTATTGTCTTCCCCCCCTCTCCCCCCCCCAAAGCAAAGCCTTTCGCGGAACAGCTGCAAACCGCTGCAAGGCCTCTGATCTGCAACTGCAAATCCTGAGATCAACAATGAGCCAAGTATCGCAGCCTCTTTTTTCCTGCTCGCCCCCAGATCCACTGCCACCCTCCCGCTAATACGCGATTGTGGCAGGCAGGCTAGACGGGCGGCGAGATTAAATATGAAAAGCTGCCTCTCTCTGGACAGGAATGGATTTGATCTGGGGAAGTCTTTTCCTCCTTGGGGAGGGAGGAGAGCTCAGGTTGACAGTCCCCTTGTACAAAAGAAGTTCCAGGCAACAGGTTACATTAAAAAGCAGAAAGGTGCAACAAGGTTGGGTGGCAGAGGGCCTGAAGTTTATCTTTAATTTAAATGTTATTATTGGGGGGGAAATGCATTTTAATAAAATTTTAAAAAATAAACTGCTTAATCCTCATCTTTGGAGTTCAATAGCCAGAACCCAGGAAGGCAAGAGCAAGATTTCTTCTTAGAATTCTGCCTCGAAAAATCTCCTTAAACCTCCCTAAGGAGGACGTATAAACTTTAGTTCAGTTTTTTTTAAAAAAAAAGACTGCTGAAAATCCAGGAAAAGGGACTAGGGTGCCATCGAGGGCCACAGATCTTTACAGGGCACCCCATGGCGATGACTCCAGGACAGAGATGGAGAATCTGTGGGGCAGTAGATGATGCTGGACTACAAATCCCATGATCCTTCATTGTGCTGGCAGGGGCTGAGGGGATATCTGCAGGACCACAGGTTTCCCCTCCCTTGTCTAAGAGATATTATTATTATTATTATTATTATTATTATTATTTATTGAATTATATACTGCCCTATACCCGAGGGTTTCAGGGCAGTTCACAGAATAAAATGAAGATATAAAACCACAAAATACATAATAAAAATAAAAACAACAACCCATTAGCCCCACCACCGCAAAAACCACATTTTAAAAGGCTGTAAATCAGATCAACCAAAGGCCTGCTTAAAAAGGAACGCTACTGCCTGGGGCCTAAAGGTGTATAATGAAGGCGCCAGGCGAACTTCCCTGGGGAGAGAATTCCACAGACAGGGAGCCACTGCAGAGAAGACCCCGTTCTCGTGTGGCCACCCTCTGAACCTCTCACGGAGGAGGCACGCGAAGGAGGGCCTCAGAAGATGGGTTCAGGGTTCAGGGAGGTTCATATGGAAAGAGGCAGTCCTTGAGGCATTGCGGTCCTGAGCTGTTTAAGGCTTTGTAGGTCAAAACCAGCACTTTGAATTGGGCTCGGAAACTAATTGGTAGCCAGTGCAGTCGGACCAGGATTGGCGTCGTATGTTCAAACTGTCTTGCTCCGGTGAGCGACCTGGCCGCTGAATACTGCACTAGCTGAAGTTTCCAAACTTGGTTGGGGTTGGGAGCACCTAGATAACTTTGTTTGCCTTTTCCTGTACCTTTTTATTATCTCTCACAACCATGATAGCTCTTTCCTGGAGAGTCACACAGTCCCGTACACTTTACCCAGGGCTTCAGCCGAGATGGTACACGGCTCCACCCAAATGCTTATTTTCAAATGCAGGACACAGCCCACAAACTAATATAACTATTATTATTATTATTATTATTATTATTATTATTATTATTATTATTATTTTATTTATACCCCGCCCATCTGGCTGGGTTTCCCCAGCCACTCTGGATAGCTTCCAACAAAATTTTAAAATACAGTAGTCCATCATACATTAAAAGCTTCCATAAGCAGGGCTGCCTTCAGATGTCTTCTAAAAGTCAGATAGTTGTTTATTTCCTTGACATCTGGTGGGAGGGCGTTCCACAGGGCAGGTGCCACCACTGAGAAGGCCCTCTGCCTGGTTCCCTGCAACTTGGCTTCTCACAGGGAGCGAACCGCCAGAAGGCCCTCGGCGCTGGACCTCAGTGTTTGGGCAGAACAATGGGGGTGGAGATGCTCCTTCAGGTATACTGGCCCTTTGAGGCCATTTAGGGCTTTAAAGGTCAGCACCAACACTTTGAATTGTGCTCGGAAACATGCAGCTTGCCTCCCCACGACCAAATTTTCCCACGCACTCGCGGCTTCATTTCCAAAACTACACTTGATCTTAGCCAAAATCTCCAGAGCAGTAGAAGTTGAGGGACAACTTTTTGGCTAGGGAAACAGTCTGGGGTGGGGGCAAATGGTCCACAAATCATCACATAGTTTAATTGTAAATGGTAATGAGATGATTCTTTCCTCCCTTCTCAGATCCTCCCAGATTATTGTAGAACCCCTCTTTTTCTGTTTTTATTTTAATGTCCCACATTATCACCAGCCAGAGTCCAAGAAACCCCCCGTCCCGTTGCCCCCGAGGTAAAGCCTAGGGCTGGATGAGCAAGACTCCATAGATGGCCAACAGCAGCTGAGTCCTGATTGGCTAAGAAGCCAGCACACCCACAATGCACTGCTTGAGCCATTGCTTTCCTCAGCCGCATGCTTCTTTTCATTTCCAAAACTGGGTCTGCCAAAGGAGCCCCAGACTTTGGGCGCTGAGACTCCACTAAATGGAGGAGGAAACGGCAAGCACCTCAAGCTGCCGTGCTAACACAACCCAGGCTGGGAATCACGTGACCCCGAACAGCCAATCCCCTGCTGTCGCCTGCTATAAAGTGCCACACTTTTGCTGCACTCCTTCAGTTTGAGCATCCCACTGCTGAACAAAACATCTTGGCAGCCTTTGCCACCATGTCTCCTGGTATTCTTCTCCAAACTGGTGCCAGATACCTGTAGCCCAAAACACCTGCCTGGGGGGGGGGGGCACCAGGTTGGGGAAGGGTGGCCTTAATCATAAAATCTCAGCCCTGCTCCACCACTTATAGTTTAGTTCATCTGAATAGGAGAAAGGTTTCTGGTTTTCCCTCTCTGTCTCACTCAGACCCTCCTTTCCGAAGACGCTCATCCCATGACCCAGCAGAGGAGCTGCTGGGAGCCAAACGTATTGATTCCTTGGTCAAACTGACTGCATTTATTTCCTCAGACATGGTCCTCCCTCTCCTCATTAATCTACACAACAACCCTATGAGGTAGGCTAGGTTGAGAAGCAGCGAATGGCCCCCAAGGCCATGTTCTGTGAATTTCAGGGAATTTGAACTCTGGTCTCCCAGGTCCTATTCCGACACTCTAACCCATGGGTAGGCAAACTAAGGCCCTGGGGGCTGGATCCGGCCCAATCGCCTTCCAAATCCGGCCCACGGACGGTCCGGGAATCAGCGTGTTTTTACATGAGTAGAAAGTTTGCTTTTATTTAATATGCATCTCTGGGTTATTTGTGGGGCATAGGAATTCGCTCATTTTTATTTTCCAAAATATAGTCCGGCCCCCCCACAATGCCTGAGGAACAGTGGACCGGCCCCTGCTGAAAATGTTTGCTGACCCCTGCTCTAACCACTACACAGTGCTCAGTTGGTAGAGAATGAGATTCTTAGTCTCAGGGTTGTGGGGTCGAGCCCCACATTGGGCAAAGGATTCCTGCATTGCAGGGGGTTGGTCTAGATGACCCTCGTGGTCCCTTCCAACTCTACAATCCTAGGATTCTATGTGCCACATCCCTGAAGATTTTATCAACATACAACTTTGCTTTTCAGGGTCAGTTGCTTTGGCCTCAAGGGACTGAACTTGTTCTGTAAGAGCCCAGAACAGATTGCATGGTGTATAACCCTCCCATTGCCCAACATGCAACCGGGAGGCAGATAGACAAGTGAGACCAAAGGGGCTTCCAGACGGTTGCTGTTTTGGGGTCGGGATTCAGTCACATACTGACACATTCAGGTTGCGCAATGACAGTTGACCGGCATGTCTTGAGCAACAAACCCCTCTTTCACAAAGGATCAGACCTCATGCTATATAAAAAGCGACGGGGAAATTGCGCTGGGATAGACGTGTGGGATATAACACTTGCTTTGACTCTGCTTTGTCTAACCTCCCTGCAAACCAGTCAGAATTAATGCTCAATAAATAAGGTAAAGGTAAAGGGACCCCTGACCATTAGGTCCAGTCGTGGCCGACTCTGGGGTTGCGGCACTCATCTCGCTTTATTGGCCGAGGGAGCCGGCGTTTGTCCGCAGACAGTTTTTCCGGGTCATGTGGCCAGCATGACTAAGCCGCTTCTGGCGAACCAGAGCAGCGCACGGAAACGCCGCTTACCTTCCTGCCGGAGCGGTACCTATTTATCTACTTGCACTTTGACGTGCTTTCGAACTGCTAGGAGCAGGGACCCAGCAACGGGAGCCCACCCCATTGCGGGGATTCGAACCGCCGACCTTCTGATCGGCAAATCCTAGGCTCTGTGGTTTAACCCACAGCACCACCCATGTCCCGCTCAATAAATAGCTCGGTGCAAAATGCTGGGGAGCTCCCACCGACCTGCGTGCTTCATTTGTTTACGGTCCTTTAAGATGTTTGGGTTTTTGGTTTTGAGCTGAGCCAGGTTCGCTAAGCTTTGTTTTCCCACTTGCTGTGGTGTTGCAAAGAGCACCCACCTTCCCCGGGTTTCTGACACCCAACTCGAACAGGTGTCTCTCCCTCGTGCTCGTAGACCTGAGGGCATTTGCCTGCTCCCCAAGCCACTCTCAATTCCAGTTCCAAATTGCCACAGACCCACCCCTGGAAAAAAAGGCCCAGAACCCCTTTGGGTCTTTTGTCTCAGAAACTGGGTCTCAGAGGAGCACCGCTGAGAGCATGGGATGGGGAGGAGCTTTTTTTCGCAGCCAATTTTTTTTGGGGGGGGGCGGACGACAGGCAACGCGCCTCCCTGCTCCATCAGGCTGTCGTAACCCATTTTGTGCTCGGCACTCAGAACGCAGAGCTTTTGCCAGCACGAAGGAGAAATGCATTGATCACCACCCACCCACCCTCCCTGCCAAGGTCACCCAGGGACAGCAGGAACCGAACTCGTGCCCCAAGCCCTAACCTTGACCTCTGGCACGGCCCATGGCAAGCCAAAGCTGGAAAGCTCTGTCTAGAGTGCCACGCATAACAGTTGCGGCAGAAAACGCTTCCGCATGCCGCTAGGCCTCATCATGCCCTAAACCCCGTCTCCTAAGGCCTGGCACCCTTCTCAGCCACCCAAGCAGGCCTGGGGGAATCCGTCAAGTGTGTCACAAAGGCCTGCAGCCAGAGGCTGGCCAGCCCAGTCCGGCTGGTGACGTCCCCACAGCTGGGAAGGCCTGGGCTTCACCAGCAGAGCTCGGAGGGGACATCCTGGTCTCTGTGGAAGTCCCCAAGGACTCCATAAAACCTGCCTGTTCCCCCATCAGGAGCAGGGATCAATCAGATCGTAGGCGCAAGAATTGCTAGGTACATGTTCCCCTCTCCCATCCTGCAGGATGCTCAGGCTGCAAATCAAACACCCAAACTTTGTAAGGACGAAACAGCCCACCCAGTTTGACCTTCACCCGCGCGTGAGATGTGGCACACCGAGGCGCACACGCATGCACACACACACACACACACACATGCACACATGCACACACAAGCTGCCATCCCAGCACCCAGGCGCTTTGCTAACCTCCCGGCTGGGCTGTTGCTGCCGCCGCCGCCAGGCCTGCGTGACTTTCGCTCTTGCGCATTTCCTCGGCAATCGGTGTCCTTTGGCGATGCACACTAGGTACCACTAAGGCGTCCCCCTCCATCTCCGTCACACTCCTCCCCACCCCACTCCCCCTGCAATGCCATCAATGCTTCTCCTTCTTCCCCCCCCCCTCCTCCTCCTTCCCCAAATCCATCACGGGCAGAGAACCCCAAACGGGGGCGGCGGCGGAGAGGTAGGGGGCACCGCTTGGAAAGGGAAAATAAAACGCGACACCCTGAGCAGCAAAGGTGGGATTGGCTGGCAAAGGGGTGCGGTGGGGGGGGGAGGGCAAAGGCAGCCAAATATGTGGCTGTCAGGCTCCTGCTGCAAACCCCCCCCCCGGGCCAAGCGATTTCCCCATCGCCTCCTCCTCCAACGCAACCCGCCTACGAAGGCATGCTTAGAATATCGCCAGAAATTGGCTCCTTTTTTTTGCTCACCTTCTCCTCTCCACATACACCCCCCCAATTCCTTCCTTCTTTCTTAAACATGTAACACACACACACAGAAAACAATAAGTCCGGCGCGCGCCCCCCCCCCCGCGCGCCTTTCCCCATTTTATTTATTCCAGTTGCTCCATTAGTCCCATCAGCGACGCTGTCATAAAGGAGGTCGATTTCCCCAGAGGACCCCGGGGCTCTTTCAGACGCAATATTTATTGCTTCTTGCCCTAACGCTGAAGCTCAAAAGCATCTCGAAATGTTAATTACATCTGGAGGGTGATGGTGTGTGAGAGAGAGAGAGAGAGAAAGAGAGAGAGAAAGAGAGAGCACGCCTTCATACGTTCATCAACGCGCAAGCAATAAAAACGGAACCAGGTCCAATTATTAGTACATAATAAATAATAATAATAATGAGGATGATGAGGATGATACTTAAAAGAGTCTAGCAGGCACAGAGCCGACACGCAGCTACTGCTATCGGCTCAGAAACAGCAGAATAAGTGGAGTCGTCCTCCACAAAAGGAGCCCCGATGGGTGAGTCAGAAAGAGAAAGACACAGAGAGGCGCTTTGCAAATCCCTATTTTTACACAGCTTTAGTGTCAACCGAAATTCAGGCGCCAGGAATGACCATTTGCATTTTTAAAGCCCTTTTGCGCACATATTATTTTTTTTAAAAAAATCAAGAAATGCTCACAAGAAATGCTCTTTCTCTCCCCCCCCCAAATACTCTATTGACATTATTCTGCCCCCCCCCTTTCCCTCTGTCTCCAGCGCCCCACAAATCCCTGGATCACACAGTGTCCTTTTCAACAACCCAGCTGCCTGCATCCTCTTTTGAGTCCAGATTTTCACATCCTTCCCCTCTTCATTTCCTCAAGCAGACAGTCATGGAAGGGGGGGGAGGAGAGGAAGGGGGCTGACAGGTTTTCCATAGTCTATATGTGTGTGAGCGGTGGGGGGGGGGGCGGCGGCGGAATATCTCCACTCCTTTTCCCTCTTCCCTGGAAACGGACAGTTATTCTAACAGACTCCATTTTGACATAACCAGCTGCATAGACTAGTAAAATCTTTGCAGAGAAATGTGCGTTTTTTAGGGGGAGCTTCTATTTTCTGCACTCCGCTCCCACACGCCTTCTAAGTTGGGGGGGGGACACACATACACACATTGCAAAGGATCCCCTCGGCCGGGCTGTAAAAATCTAGCCTTGAAAAATAACAAGAGGGACTGTTTGTGGGGATAAAGGTGCAGAACAGATTAAATCATATCCCCTGAAAACCTTACGGGGCAGAGAGGCAGTGCTGTACTGGAGAAAAGAACACCCATCTTTTTGAATTCTACGTTGTAAAAGAGGAGATAACCCCCTGTTTTTATTGCAGGGGGGTAGAGCTAAAAGGGGAGCAAATTGCATCCTTTGGGGTGTGGCAAAGAACACCCCCCCAATGAAAATAAGAAGAAGTGGGCAAATCCACAAAAGGAAGATGGAGAGGTGGATGGGGAGAATGGAAGAGGGACAGGTGGAGACAGGCATGGGGAGGGAGCCGGGTTCAAACATGAGGTGTGTGTTTTTAATGGGGGGGGTCAGCTTTGGCGCAGAGGTGCAAAAACTGGCTCAGGTTGGCATTAGGAGGGAAGGGGGTGCTTAAGGGAAGAGGCGCCTAAAAAGGATGGAGATATATGGCTGTCCGGAGGTAACGGGGAGGGGGGACTGCTTTGCAGGGCAGATTTTGGGGTGGGGGGAGGCAGCAGACAAGTAGCTTGAAGGAAGAGGCCTCTGGGAAACCGAGGTGCTTTTTGGTGCCTGGATTTCCCTAGAGCCGCCCTGCGCCCCAGACCACCCCGCTTGCAGTGCACACATATGCGAAGTGGACCGGGAGTGTGTGTATATGTCTGGGGGGGGGCAGGCCCTGGTCACCCCTGACTTCCTGCCCCTTGGCAGCCTCCTTGGCTGCCAGCCTCTCCCCCCCCCCAGTCCACTCACCTCCGGTGTTGCTCCTCTTGGTGCTGATGGCTTCGGTGGGGGTCTCCAGCGGCCTTTTCCTAGAGTCAGGAGGGTCCGAATCCATGTGGGACTGCGGAGGGGCTTGGGGGGGCTGCTGCTGCTGCGGCTGGGGCCCCCCTTGCTGCTGCTGCTGCTGCTGAGGAGCTGCCGAGGGGAAGATACCGTTCTGGTGCACCGAACCTCCTGCCATCATTTTCATGCCGAGGGCGCGGAGGACTTCCCCTCCGCGGTACCCGTGAGACTCCAGCAGGGGGAGGTGGGGGGGGGAGATAAGAAAGGATGCTCGGGGTTTTTTTTTTAAGGGAGGGGGGTTGGGAGAAGGAGGAGGGAGGTGTGTCCAGAAAGTGGGGGGGGGGAGCGCAGAGCAAAAAGACCTGCGACCTGCTGGCCAGGTGAAATTGACAAAGGAGAATGCAAAATGGATTTGGGTGGGTGGGTCGCAGTCAGGTCAGCTTTCCTGAGTCCTTTCTCTCTCTCTCTCTCTGTCTGACTTCCTCTGTGACCCTCTCCCACCCACCCACCCACCGCCCGCCCCTTCAGGCCAAGAAAAAACACACAAAAACCCTGAAGAAAGTCAGGAACTAGCACCCCAGAAAAAAGCAGGGGAGAATT